>NW_027410737.1:478-1063 GCF_003265705.2 Callorhinus ursinus | reverse complement strand
GACAGCAGCCATACAAGCTTTTCTCTATCCCCTTCCCCCAATCTTCCGTGGATGACATCCATGTGTGCCAGCAATCAGGGTGATCCCTTCTACTTTCCCGAACCCTGGAACCTTATCAGGCCTTTGGGGATGCACGCAAATAGCAGGGTATCTGATGAAACCTTACTCCTTTATGGGACTTATCAATGCCCAGATGGCACACCACTTGATGGCCCACCCCCAATTATTTTGACAACTTCCTGTGTTAGCCCTGCCTTCAGTAGTTCAGAACTGTGGCAGAAGAGGTCTTTAGGAGGACATCGGGACCACTGGAGCCAAGTGCTTGCCCTGGGCAGGTCGACGTGCCCTGCCCCTTCTCCTCTGGATGCAATGTCCCTTTCCAACTCCCACTAGTTTTTTCTCAAGGATTACAGCCCTGACATCAAATCATGGTTTTGAGACTCTGGGGAGTCTGTGTAGGACTGGACCCAGTGGAGGCCCTTTGACAATCATTTCAGATTTTGGCAAGTGGTTGTGGAACTCGAGTTACCATTGGCCACCCAAGATGAGCCTCTTAATTAAATTCCCTTGTCTTGCATTACATTG
>NW_027410737.1:0-378 GCF_003265705.2 Callorhinus ursinus | reverse complement strand
ATAGCAGGGTATCTGATGAAACCTTACTCCTTTATGGGACTTATCAATGCCCAGATGGCACACTACTTGATGGCCCACCCCCAATTATTTTGACAGCTTCCTGTGGTAGCCCTGCCTTCAGTAGTTCAGAACAGTGGCAGAAGAGGTCTTTAGGAGGACATCGGGACCACTTGAGCCAAGTGCTTCCCTGGGCAGGTGGACGTGCCCTGCCCCTTCTCCTCTGGATGCAATGTCCCTTTCCAACTCCCACTAGTTTTTTCTCAAGGATTACAGCCCTGACATCAAATCATGGTTTTGAGACTCTGGGGAGTCTGTGTAGGACTGGACCCAATGGAGGCCCTTTGACAATCACTTCAGATTTTGGCAAGTGGGTGTGGA
>NW_027410736.1:0-1063 GCF_003265705.2 Callorhinus ursinus | reverse complement strand
GTGTTGGTTGTATGTCTCCTCTTTCATTTATGATTTTGTTGATTTGGATCCTTTCTGTTTCCTTTTTGATAAGTCTGGCCAGGGGTTTATCAATCTTCTTAATTCTTTCAAAGAACCAGCTCCTAGTTTCGTTGATCTTTTCTACTGTTCTTTTGGTTTCTAGTTCATTGATTCCTGCTCTGATCTTTATTATTTCTCATCTCCTGCTGGGTTTAGGCTTTATTGGCTGTTTTTTCTCTAGCTCCTTTAGGTGTAGGGTTAGGTTGTGTTTTTGAGACCTTTCTTGTTTCTTGAGAAAGGCTTGTATTGCTATATACTTTCCTCTCAGGACTGCCCTTGCTGCATCTCAAAGATTTTGAAGAGTTGCGTTTTCACTTTCATTGGTTTCCATGAATTTTTTAAATTTTTCTTTAACTTCCTGGTTGACCCATTCAATCTTAGTAGGATGCTCTTTAACCTCCATGTATTTGAGTTCCTTCTGGCTTTCCTATTGTGATTTAGTTCTAGTTTCAAAGCATTGTGGTCTGAAAATATGCAGGGAATGATTCCAATCTTTTGGTACCAGTTGAGAACTGATTTGTGACCTAGGATGTGATCTATTCTGGAGAATGTTCCATGGGCACTAGAGAAGAATGTGTATTCCGTTGCTTTGGGATGGAATGTTCTGAATATGTCTGTGAAATCCATTTGGTACAGTGTGTCATTTAAAGTCTTTATTTCCTTGTTGATCTTTTGCTTTGATGATCTCTCCATTTCAGTGAGGGGGGTGTTAAAGTCCCCCACTATTATTGTTTTGTTATCAATGTGTTTCTTTGCTTTTGTTTTTAATTGCCTTATATGATTGCCTGCTCCCATGTTCGGGGCATAGATATTTATAATTGTTTGATCTTCTTGGTGGATAGTCCCTTTAATTAGGAAAGAGTGTCCTTCCTCATCTCTTATTGCAGTCTTTGCTTTAAATCTAATTTGTCTGAAGAAGAATTGCTGCCCCAGCTTTCTTTTGGTGTCCATTAGCATGGTAAATGGTTTTCCACCCCCACATTGAAAGTGAGGGGGTGGAAAA
>NW_027410735.1:0-1063 GCF_003265705.2 Callorhinus ursinus | reverse complement strand
CAGTAAAAAAAGAACAGAGTGATACTATAATTTATTCGTAGGGACATATATATAAAATAAAATGTTTGTAAGAGATGTTTCATTATAGTTACTTCGGGGAAGGGAAATAGAGACATGGGTCTGAGGAGGAAAATACTTTCACTCTCTACTTCGTCTCTTACTTTTTTTTAATGTGCAACACTTTAAGTGAACTTGGCAAAATGTTAATACTTGTTAATTTGGGTACACAAGGCATTTTAATATTTTTCTCTGCGGGTTTTTTTTTGTATTTTATTAGATAATTCAAAATTTTAAAATTGGCAAGGAAACAGAGAAAAAGTACTAACCGTGTGCATGTGTGTCCCCTTATTGCAGATTGCGTGCCAGTATCCCCCCCGCCCCCAGCAAGATTGACACAAGATTCTTCAAACAAAAAAAATTCCCGTTTCAATGGACTCAGCTGGTCAAAAATAAGTTAGTATGCTAATATGTGGTTGATGCACATAATCCTCCAGCTAAAGGCAACAAATCATATTGCTTTTGCTATGTGCAATGCACGGACATACGAAAATCAGAACGTGGAACTGTTTCTTGAAGAAGAAGAACAAATAGAAAAACAGGTGAGGACAAAGTACCACGACATAGGAATCACTACGCCAATTTTTACAAAAGGAAATAAGCACAAGTATGATGGCATTGCAAAGGAAACCCATCCTTAGGTAAAAGTGTGAGGAAAGGGAAGTTTGCTTTGGCATTCGTGCACAGAAAACACTGTGGGCAGGGAGTAACAGAGCGCACCTCAAATCGGCTCAAACAATGATGACTGGCGTTTTTTCACAAAACAGGAAGGCAGGTGGTTGATCGGGGCTTGTCTGTATCATGAAGCTCTTTATGGTTCTATGCTCTGGCAACCTGGGAGTCATCCTCCCCCTTGGTCTGATAGATTCCAGTCTCTTAGGTCAGAATTGGACGAGAGACCCATTCCAGAACCAGTTACACGCAAGGGGGTGGAGCCTGCAGGATCGCCATGACAGGTAAGTGCCTCAGCCGTCCTTTCCGCTGTGCCCTCCCTGGAGCTGTTTCT
>NW_027410734.1:0-1063 GCF_003265705.2 Callorhinus ursinus | reverse complement strand
TGCAGCTCTGTGCTATGCCAAGCAGACACCAGGTTAACAGGCCCCCAATGTGCCCTTGGGACTGGAGACAAACAACTCAGCTCTGGTCTAATCCAAGTAGGCAACTTGACAGCAGGCTCAAACTCTTCCCTTGGATCTGGAGACAAACGGTGCAGCATTGCTCTAGGCCAAGAAGTCACTTTCACAGTGGGTCAATCTGTCCTTGGCCAAAATGGAGAGGGGGCTCACCATGTGCTCTTAGACCTGGCGATCAACAACACATCTCTGTGCTATGGCAAGCAGGAATCTGAACAGAACTCAGCTTCTCTGCTAGGCCAAATAAGCACCTGTTTTGAGGTCCCATACCTTTGGACCTGAAGAGCAAGAACTCATATTTGTGCTGGGCCAAGCAACCAGGACTGAGGGATCATGATGTGTTCATGGACCTGCAGAACAAAAATGGAGCTCTGTGCTAGGTGAAGCAGGCACCTTGACAGTGAGATCACTATTTGCCCTTGTACCTGGAGACCAAAATTGAAGCTCTGTGCTAGGCCAAGCACACACCTGGACAGAGGGATCAATGTGTGCTCTTGGAACAGGAGACCACTAACTCATCTCTGTGCTAGGCCAACCAGGCACCTGGACAGTGGGCTCACCATGTGCCCTAGGATGTGGATCCTTCTCCTCAGAGCACAGGGCACTCAAACCCTGGGATTTCCAGTTGGTCTCAGGCTATGAGGCCTCCAAATCTGCTCAGTACTACACCTGTGCCTCCACTGGTCCTTTGGCCACATAGGAGCTTTCAAACCAAGAGCCCTCCAGTCATGCTTAGTACTGCACTAAAAGACACTGGGACAATAGCCTGATCCAAGATCCTCTGATTGGGTGCCTTCCAACACTGCTGAGAAGTGAGCATTCAAGTCAATTCTCACCTGGGATTTGCTCCAGGGATGTGAGTTTTAAGCTCAGGTGATGTGCAAATCCCAGTGAGCTGGTGCCCACAGCTGACTACCCCTGTGCTGGAATGGGAAGGGCCTAGATCTGTGGCTCCTGGGCTGAGCTCAGTCAAGGCAGTGTGCTCATA
>NW_027410733.1:0-1063 GCF_003265705.2 Callorhinus ursinus | reverse complement strand
CACAGAAAGTAAGTGTCCTCCTAAACCTGTACCTTACCTGGTGCTCATCACAGTAAGTAAGTGTACTCCTAGCCCTGTCCCTTCCTCGGTGCTCATCACAGTAAGTAAGTGTACTCCTAGCCCTGTACCTTACTCGGGGTTCATCACAGTAAGTAAGTGTCCTGTTAGCCCTGTACCTTCCTCGGTGCTCATCACAGTAAGTAAGTGTCCGCTGAGCCCTGTACCTTCCTCGGTGATCATCACAGTAAGTAATGTCCTCTGAACCCTGTACCTTCCTCGGTGATCATCACAGTAAGTAAGTGTCCTCTGAACCCTGTACCTTCCTCGGTGCTCATCACAGTAAGTAAGTGTCCTCTGATCCTTGTACCTTCCTCGGTGCTCATCAGAGTAAGTAAGTGTCCTCTGAACCCTGTAACTTCCTCGGTGCTCATCACAGTAAGTAAGTGTCCTCTGATCCCTGTACCTTCCTCAGTCCTCATTACAGTAACTAAGTGTCCTCTGAACCCTGTACCTTTCTCGGTGCTCATCACACTAAGTAAGTGCCCTCTGAAAGCTCTACCTTCCTCGGTGCTCATCACACTAAGTAAGTGTCCTCTGAACCCTGTACCTTCCTCGGTGCTCATCACACTAAGTAAGGGTCCTCTTAACCCTTTACCTTACACGGTGCTCATTACAGTAAGTAAGTGTCCTCTTAAACCTGTACCTTCCTCGCTGCTCATCACAGTACGTAAGTGTCCGCCTAACCCTGTACCTTCCTCGGTGCTCATCACAGTAAGTAAGTATCCTCTTAATCCTGTACCTTCCTCGTTGCTCATCACAGTAAGTAAGTGTCCTCTTAACCCTGTAGCTTACTCGGTGCTCATCACAGTACGTAAGTGTCCTCTTAACCCTCTACCTTACTCGGTGCTCATCTCAGTAAGTAAGTGTCCTCTTATCCCTGTACATTCCTCGGTGCTCATCACAGTACGTAAGTGTCCTCTGAACCCTGTACCTTCCTCGGTGCTCATCAGAGTACATAAGTGTCCTCCTAACCCTGTACCTTACTCGGTGCTCATCACACTAC
>NW_027410732.1:308-1063 GCF_003265705.2 Callorhinus ursinus | reverse complement strand
CCCCTGCCCGGCTGAAACCCCCAGTCTCCGTTCCCCGAGGCCTGCCACCCACTCTAAGGATTCCCTCCCGCCCACAAAGCAAAGGCTTGAGCAGCCTTGAGGCGCAGGCAAGAGCCACGGAAGACCCCCAAGGGGGGATGCGCCGCCTCGGGAACGAAGGGCCTGGCTCCAATGACAGTCAACCGCCCGGACGGTCGAGGTGGCGCCAAGGGAGGTGACGCAGGTGGCCCTAGCTCAGCTGGGGCGGCACTGGGTTCGCGGTCGGCTCGCCATACAGAGCGCGGGAACGGCCGCCCCCCTCCGGTACCCCACGGCGCCCAGGTCGGGAATGGTGACAGCGGCCACGGATACCCTCCCCAGGGTCCGATCGAAACCTCAAGGACCCCATCCTCCGGAGTCACCGCATCGACACCCACCTTCCCCACCTGGAGTCAAGAGTAGGCCAGCGAAGCCCTGCTCCAAGACCGCGGGCCCAGGGTGAGCCGGCTGCGTCCCTCTGGGTAGGCACCGGAGAGGTCAAGCAGGGCGGTCGACGGTTGGGGAAACCCAAGCTCCGCGGGTGCGGCCGTTGGCGCCGGAGCTCTCGGGCAACGGGTGGGGGAGGAGGAGATTCAGCAGGTCAATACCTCGGGGGCCGCGGGCGGGGCGTGGCGTTGGCCACGAAGGAGGTGAGCGACCAGCGACGGAGGCCCCCACCCCCAAAAGGGAGCCCACAGGGCTTTCCCGACGCTGACGTGGTGTGAGGAGAAGGGGCA
>NW_027410732.1:0-298 GCF_003265705.2 Callorhinus ursinus | reverse complement strand
GCCTCCGGTCCCCACCAGACATGGCGGCCGCCAGAGTCCCGAGCCTTGGCTTCCCGAACTGGACGCGCAGGGCCCCGGGACGTCGCGCTCTGTCCCGCTAGCCCTCCCTGGAGCCTCCCAGGTTGCCCGGGGGGAGCTCTGCACCTCCCGACAGTTGGAGGGTAGGAGGGAGGGCCCGATTGCGTCCCGCCTGCGACTCCCACATCACTCCACCCGGGGTAGCCGCAGAGCGGGGCTCCCGGGATCCCCACCGAGTTCCGCATGATGGCAGTATTGCTCCACGGACACCAGAGGGCCC
>NW_027410731.1:0-1063 GCF_003265705.2 Callorhinus ursinus | reverse complement strand
CATGAGATTCGGAGTGAAATCTCAATCGATGTCCATGCGATCTCAGGCGATTTGGTGTCACATCTCGCCCGATTTCCATGAGATCTCACGACATGTAGATGGAAACATCGCCCAGGGTCCCTGATAACTCACGAGATTTGGAGTGAAATCTGCCCGAGGTCATTGTGACCTCAGGATATTCGGAGTGAAATCTCACCCGAATGTCCCTGAGATCTCATGAGCTATGCACTAAAATCTCACCCGATGCCCATCAGTCTCACGATATTGAGATTGAAATCTCGCTCAATAGCCAGGAGATCTCACGAGATTGGCACTGAAGTCGCCAAGGTTTGGAGGAGATCTCACAAGACGGGGAGTAAAATCCCGCCCAAATTCAAGAGATCTCACGAGAGCGGGAGGGAAATCTCGCCCAAGGTCCCTGAGATCTCACGAGATTTGTAGTGACATCTCGCCCAATCTCCTTGTGAGCACAGGAGGTTTGCAGTGAAATCTCGCCTAAATTCCATGAGATCTCATGAGATTTGGAGAGACATCTGAACCGATGTCCATGAGATCTCAGGAGTTTTGGTGGCAAATATTGCCAGATGTCCATGAGATCTCACGATGTTTAGATTGAAAGCTCGCCCACGGTCGTCCCTGATATCTCATGAAATTTGGAGTGAAATCTGCCCGAGGTCATTGAGCCCACACGAAATTTGGAGTGAAATCAGGTCCAATGTCCCTGACATATCACGAGATTTGGAATGAATTCTCACCCGATGACCATAGGATCGCACGAGTGTTGGACTCATGTCGCCTGATGTCCATGATTTCTCACGAGATATAGAGTGAATTCTCCCTCAATATCCTGAGATCTCATGAGATTTGGACTGAAGTCTCCAAGGATTGGATGAGATCTCACGACACTTGCAGGAATTGATCCCTGAATTCCAAAGGATCTCACGAGATTTGGAGTGAAACCTCTCCCTACGTCATTGTGACCTCAGGAGATTTGGAGTGAAAACTCGACCAATGTCCATGAGATCTCATGAGATTTGGAGTGAGGGCTGCAAGTTTTGGATGA
>NW_027410730.1:0-1063 GCF_003265705.2 Callorhinus ursinus | reverse complement strand
TCTGGGGGGGCGGAGCAAGATGGCGGAGGAGTAGGAGACCTAGATTTCGTCTGGTCTCAGGAATTCAGCTGAATAGGGATCAAACCATTCTGAACACCTATGAACTCAACAGGAGACCGAAGAAGAGAGTAGCAACAACTCTCTGAACAGAAAAGTGACCACTTTCTGGAAGGTAGGATGTGTGGAGAAGTGAATCCGAGGCGATATTCGGGAGGATAGACGGCGGGGGAGGGGCCTCCACCGGCCGCTTCTGGCAAGTGCTAGAGCCGCGGAGCGCAAAATCGGACCTTTTAGAAGTTGGCTCGGCGGAGGGACGTCGCTGCAGTGGCTAAGCGGGGGGTGGAATCCTCCCGGGACAGTGTGGTCTCAGGACCCTTGGGGTCACAGAGAGACCGGGGGTGCCTGAGTGCAGCAGAGCTCCCAGGTATCAGAGCGGGAAAGCCGGCTGCAGAGACGGAGCAGAGTCGCGGGCTCTCAGCTCGGGGTTGCCATAAACTGTGATCTGCGGCCCAGTCGGGGCACTGCTCCTCCAGCAGGGACCCAACAAGCAGCAGATCCGGGGAGATTCCCCTTCCTCCCCCGGGGAGGAGCGGTGCGGGAACGCACCGCAGGGATCTGCTGGGTTTGGAGACTCCACGCGGGGTCGGGTGCCAGAGATAGCAACGCTCGGTCACAGGCCGGGTGAGCACAGAGTGCGGCCAGAGACCAGGGAGACGGGAGTGACTGCTTTTCTCTGGGGGCGCACTGAGGAGCGGGGCCCCGAGTTCTCAGCTCCTCCGGGTGGAGATTGGGAGGCCACCATTTCTGCCCTGGTCCTCCAAGGCTGTACGGAGAGCTTGCAGGGAACAAAAGCTCCTGAGAGCAAACCGGAGCAGCTTCCTTAGCCCGGACCGACAAGGGCGGGGCAATTCCGCCTCCGGCAAAGACATTTGGAAACCACAGCAACAGGCACCTCCCCCAGAAGATCAGCACAAACAGCCAGCAAGCCAAGACCAAGTTGATCGATCAAGGAGAACGGGAGAACTCCAGCGCTAGGGGAATACTGCACATAGATTCATGGCTT
>NW_027410729.1:0-1064 GCF_003265705.2 Callorhinus ursinus | reverse complement strand
GGAGAAAGGGGAACCCTCCTACACTGTTGGTGGGAACGCAAGCTGGTGCAAACCCTCTGGAAAACAGCATGGAGGTTCTTCAAAAAGTTGAAAATAGAGCTACCATATGATCCAGCAATTGCACTACTGGGTATTTACCCCAAAGATACAAATGTAGGGATCTGAAGGGGTACATGCTCCCCGATGTTTATAGCAGCAATATCCACAATAGCCAAACTGTGGAAAGAGCCAAGGTGTCCATCAATAGATGAATGGATAAAGAAGAGGTGATATATATATATAATGGAATATTATTCAGCCATCAAAAGGAATGAAATCTTGCCATTTGCCACAACGTGGTTGGAAGTGGAGAGTGTTATGCTGAGTGAAATAAGTCAATCAGAGAAAAACATGTATCATATGACGTCACTGATGTGAGGAATTCTTAATCTCAGGAAACAAACTGAGGGTTGCTGGAGTGGTGGGGGTGGCAGGGATGGGTAGCCTGGGTGATAGACATTGTGGAGGGTATGTGCTATGGTGAGTGCTGTGAATTGTGCAAGACTGTTGAGTCACAGATCTGTACCTCTGAAACAAATACATTATACGTTAAAAAAAAAAGAAGCAGATAACAGGAGGGGAAGAATGAAGAGGGGGGAATTGGAGGGGTAGATGAACCATGAGAGACGATGGATTCTGAAAAACAAACTGAGGGTTCTAGTTGGGAGGGGGGTGGGAGGATGGGCTAGCCTGTTGATGGGTATTAAAGAGGGCACATTCTGCATGGAGCCTTGGGTGTTATATGCAAATAATGAATCATGGATCACTACAGCAAAAACTAATGATGTAATGTATGGTGATTAACATAACATAATAAAAAAAAAGAAAAGTCTAGTTTCAAAATGCGCCAAAACCTAAGTAGACATTTCCCAAAGATATACATATAGCCTACAGGTGTGAATATTAATCATTAATCAGATAAATGCAAATAAAACCACAGTGAGATATCACCTCACACCCACTAGCATGGTTATTACCAAAAGATAATATCTAATGTTGGTTGGGACCTAGAGGAGAAACTTTGA
>NW_027410728.1:0-1064 GCF_003265705.2 Callorhinus ursinus | reverse complement strand
TTTTGGGTGCAATTGTAAATAGGATCGACTCCTTGATTTGTCTCTCTTCTGTCTTCTTGTTGGAAGACAAGACAAGATTTTTGACAAGCAATGTAGCTTTAGTTGTTATAGTTACCACTGGATGGGCAGGGGGCAAGGGGATGGGGAAGGGTGTGAGTAGTGGCCCAGGGTCCTGGGAGTGCCAGGTCCCGAAGGTGCAGCCCTGAACAGGCTGCTTCCGGATGTGTGGGTCCAGGCTGGGAGCTGGGAGTCTGGTCGTCATTTTTAGGGGACCCCAGGAGTAGCCCTTTACCAGGCAGGTGGGCTCTGGAAGCCCCTTCCTCAGGCCTTGCAGTGGGGGTTACGCTCTAGTCCAGGGATTGCAGCCCCAGGGTCAGGGGCCCGGCCTCGGTGGTGTCCATCTGTTTGAGGTGCAGTTCGGTGATCACAGCCTCAGGACTGGGTCCAGCCCAGCCAACTGGGCAGCTCAGCGCCCAGCTCCTTCCTGAGCTGCTCGGGGGTTGGGGCAGGGAGGGCCTCAAGATGTCAGGTCACCACGCAAGAGCTCCGGGTAACCCTCCTCCAGAAGTTGCGACTGCGGCTGCTGAGGGCCACCTGCGCTGCTTCCTGGAAGACCGCGTGGACGTTTTCTTGGAGCAGGGCTGAGCACTCGAGGTAGGCCACTGCGCCCACGGACCTTGCCATCTCCTAGCCCCTGTGGTAGGTCACAGGCTCCAACCTATTTTTCCGCAGCTTCTTCACCAGCGACTTGTCCTTGCGCAGGTCAGTCTTGCAGCCCACGACAACGATGGGCACCTCCTTGCAGAAGTGGTTCACCTCTGAGTACCACCGGTTAGAGATGTTGTCAAAGCTGTGCGGGCTGGTGACATCGAAGCAGAGGAGAAGGACGCTGGCGTCGGGGTAGAAGAGGGGCCGCAGGCGGTCATAGTCAACTTGCCCTGCTGTGTCCCAGATTTGGAGGTTCAGGTATAAGAATGCCACTGATTTCTGTGCATTGATTTTATATCCTGCGACTTGACTGAATTCCTGTATGAGTTCTAGCAGTTTCGGGGTGGAGTCTTTTG
>NW_027410727.1:0-1064 GCF_003265705.2 Callorhinus ursinus | reverse complement strand
AGCCTCCTCCCCTCTTATGTGGCCTTGGGGGTCCCCAAGGAAAGGCTTCTTTCGTCTCCTTCCCTCAGAGAGAGGAGCTGGCCCAATGTCCCGCGGTCCCCACCGTGTCCCAGTGCTAAGGAAGAGCCACACGCAGGGCCCTGGTGTCAGGAGTGTGGTCGGCCACTGCTCCTCGGCTCCCAGCTAGTGGCCTGGCGGCTTCATGGAAGAGCTAAATTGCTTTCCGGGGAAGGAGTGCTCACTGCCCACACCGCTCACCATCCCCCTGTGCACTCTGCAATCCAAGCTCCGTGCCAGGCTTACGTCAATCACCAGCACTCCACATGTGCCCGCCATGGGAGGGATCATTCAGCATCAACCCATCGCACAGAGGAGGAGAGCGACGCCCAGCGAGGGGAGGTAAAATGGCTCCAGTCCCAAAGCTGGTCAGCAGAGGAGATAGAAAGGCAGCCCTCCAGAGCCCCTGCTACACAAGCCAGAGTCTCCCTCAGTTGAAACTGAGCCCTCGCCTGCCTGAGCAGCCACGCATTGGCCCCTGACATTCATGATGGCCTGTTCTTGACCGTGAAGGTGAGCTGGCCGACTAGGAGGGGGAGTTTAGCTGCATGGACAGGCTGTAGCTCCAGGAGAGAGTGACACATCTGAGATAGCAGGAGCCACACTCTGGTATCCCTCCCGGAGCCAGACCAGGAGCTGGAATCTCGGTGCCCGAGAGGCCAGCACACAACAGGGTCTGCACTGAGCAGGGATCCATCGCCCCCAGGGAGAGTCCACTTGGCCCTCCCCCGCTACTGCCTGGCCTCACCTCTCCTCACGGTGGGGCTGGAGGACCCGGAACCAGGTCCCATAGGGACGGTGCGACAGTCCGCTTGATGGTCATGGTTCCCCAAGGGACCCAGCGGCTTGCCAGGGCACGTGGAAAAGACTGGGTCTGGGTTCCGTTATCCACCACCGCCCTGGGCACTTGGGAGTAGGAAGAGATACCCACCCCCAAGTCCGGAGGGCTATAGCACAAAAGGCCTCAACTTACTCGGCTGTCACTTGGGCTGCAGAGATGCAGCCAA
>NW_027410726.1:0-1064 GCF_003265705.2 Callorhinus ursinus | reverse complement strand
TTTCAGTAGGATATAGTGTCCTTCCTCATCTCTTATTACAGTCTTTGCTTTAAAATCTAGGTTGTCTGATAGAAGGATTGCCACCCCAGCTTTCTTTTGGTGTCCATTAGCATAGTAAATGGTTTTCCACCCCCTCACTTTCAATCTGGGGGTGTCTTTGGGTCTAAAATGAGTCTCTTGCAGACAGCATATGGATGGGTCTTGTTTTTTCATCCAATCTGATAGCCTGTGTCTTTTGATTGGGGCATTGAGCCCATTTACATTCAGGGTAACTATTGAAAGGTATGAATTTAATGCCATTGTATTGCCTGTAAGGTGACTGTTACTGTATGTTGTCTGTGTTCCTTTCTGATCTATGCTGGTTTTAGGCTCTCTCTTTGCTTAGAGGACCCCTTTCAATATTTCTTGGAGGGCTGCTTTCGTGTTTGTAAATTCCTTTAGTTTTTGTTTGTTCTGGAAGCTTTTTATCTCTCCTTCTATTTTCAATGACAGCCTAGCTGGATCTAGTATTCTTGGCTGCATATTTTTCTCGTTTAGTGCTCTGAAGATATCTTGCCAGTCCTTTCTGGCCTGCCAGGTCTCTGTGGATAGGTCTGTTGCCAATCTAATATTTTTACCATTGTAGGTTACATATCTCTTCTCCCGAGGTGTTTTCAGGATTTTCTCTTTGTCTCTGAGACTCGTAAGTTTTACTATTAGATGTCGGGGTGTTGACCTATTATTACTGATTTTGAGAGGGGTTCTCTATGCCTCCTGGATTTTGATGCCTGTTTCCTTCCTCACATTAGGGAAGTTCTCTGTTATTATTTGCTCCAGTGTACCTTCTGCTCCTCTCTCTCTTTCTTCTTCTTCTGGGATCCCAATTATTCTAATGTTGTTTCGTCTTATCGTATCGCTTATCCCTCGAATTCTGCCCTCGTGATCCTGTAGTTGTTTCTCTCTCTTTTTCTTAGCTTCTTTATTTTCCATCATTTGGTCTTCTATATCGCTGATTCTCTCTTCTGCCTCATTTATGCCAGCAGTTAGTGCCCCCATTTTTGATTGCACCTCATCAATAGCCTTTT
>NW_027410725.1:0-1064 GCF_003265705.2 Callorhinus ursinus | reverse complement strand
AATGGGCTAAATGCCCCAATCAAAAGACACAGGCTATCAGATTGGATTAAAAAACAAGACCCATCGATATGCTGTCTGCAAGAGACTCATTTTAGACCCAAAGACACCCCCAGATTGAAAGTGAGGGGGTAGAAAACCATTTACTATGCTAATGGACACCAAAAGAAAGCTGGGGTGGCAATCCTTATATCAGACAAATTAGATTTGAAAACAAAGACTGTAATAAGGGATGAAGAAGGACACTATATCCTACTTAAAGGGTCTATCCAACAAGAAGATCTAACAATTATAAATTTCTATGCCCCTAACATGGGAGCAGCCAATTATATAAGGCAATTAAGAACAAAAGCAAAGAAACACATTGACAACAATACAGTACCAGTGGGGGAATTTAACACCCCCCTCAATGAAATGGACAGATCATCTAAGCAAAAAATCAGCAAGGAAATAAAGACTTTAAATGACACACTGGACCAAATGGACTTCACCGACATATTCAGAACATTCCATCCCAAAGCAACGGAATACACATTCTTCTCTAGTGCCAATGGAACATTCTCCAGAATTGATCATATCCTAGGTCACAAATCAGGTCTCAACTGGTACCAAATTGGGATTATTCTCTGCATATTTTCAGGCCACAATGCTTTGAAACTAGAACTCAATCACAAGAGGAAAGTCGGAAAGAACTCAAATCCATGGAGGCTAAAGAGCATCCTACTCAAGAATGAATGGGTCAACCAGGAAATTAAAGAAGAATTAAAAAAATTCATGGAAACCAATGAAAATGAAAACACAACTGTTCAAAATCTTTGGGATGCAGCAAAGGGAGTCCTGAGAGGAAAGTGTATACCAATACAAGCCTTTCTCAAGCAACAAGAAAGATCTCAAATACACAACCTAACCCTACACCTAAAGGAGCTAGAGAAAAAACAGCAAACAAAGCCTACACCCAGCAGGAGAAGAGAAATAATAAGGATCAGAGCAGAAATCAATGAAATAGAAACTGAAAGAACAGTAGAACAGATCAACGAAACTAGGAACTGGTTCTTTGAAAGAATTAA
>NW_027410724.1:0-1064 GCF_003265705.2 Callorhinus ursinus | reverse complement strand
TTTTGGGTGCAATTGTAAATAGGATCGACTCCTTGATTTGTCTCTCTTCTGTCTTCTTGTTGGAAGACAAGACAAGATTTTTGACAAGCAATGTAGCTTTAGTTGTTATAGTTACCACTGGATGGGCAGGGGGCAACGGGATGGGGAAGGGTGTGAGTAGTGGCCCAGGGTCCTGGGAGTGCCAGGTCCCGAAGGTGCAGCCCTGAACAGGCTGCTTCCGGATGTGTGGGTCCAGGCTGGGAGCTGGGAGTCTGGTCGTCATTTTTAGGGGACCCCAGGAGTAGCCCTTTACCAGGCAGGTGGGCTCTGGAAGCCCCTTCCTCAGGCCTTGCAGTGGGGGTTACGCTCTAGTCCAGGGATTGCAGCCCCAGGGTCAGGGGCCCGGCCTCGGTGGTGTCCATCTGTTTGAGGTGCAGTTCGGTGATCACAGCCTCGGGACTGGGTCCAGCCCAGCCAACTGGGCAGCTCAGCACCCAGCTCCTTCCTGAGCTGCTGGGGGGTTGGGGCAGGGAGGGCCTCAAGATGTCAGGTCACCACGCAACAGCTCCGGGTAACCCTCCTCCAGAAGTTGCGACTGCGGCTGCTGAGGGCCACCTGCGCTGCTTCCTGGAAGACCGCGTGGACGTTTTCTTGGAGCAGGGCTGAGCACTCGAGGTAGGCCACTGCGCCCACGGACCTTGCCATCTCCTGGCCCCTGTGGTAGGTCACAGGCTCCAACCTATTTTTCCGCAGCTTCTTCACCAGCGACTTGTCCTTGCGCAGGTCAGTCTTGCAGCCCACGACAACGATGGGCACCTCCTTGCAGAAGTGGTTCACCTCTGGGTACCACCGGTTAGAGATGTTGTCAAAGCTGTGCGGGCTGGTGACATCGAAGCAGAGGAGAAGGACGCTGGCGTCGGGGTAGAAGAGGGGCCGCAGGCGGTCATAGTCAACTTGCCCTGCTGTGTCCCAGATTTGGAGGTTCAGGTATAAGAATGCCACTGATTTCTGTGCATTGATTTTATATCCTGCGACTTGACTGAATTCCTGTATGAGTTCTAGCAGTTTCGGGGTGGAGTCTTTTG
>NW_027410723.1:532-1064 GCF_003265705.2 Callorhinus ursinus | reverse complement strand
TTTAAAGATACTAGGTGGGCTCGAAAAAGGCGTGGAAGTTATTAGAAAAACGCTTTCTGGAGAAATAAAAGAACTAAAATCTAACCAAGTCAAAATCAAAAAGGTTATTGATGAGGTGCAATAAAAAATGGGGGCACTAACTGCTAGGATAAATGAGGCAGAAGAGAGAATCAGTGATATAGAAGACCAAATGATGGAAATAAAGAGGCTGAGAAAAAGAGGGAGAAACAACTACAGGATCACGGGGGCAGAATTCGAGAGATATGTGATTCCATAAGACAAAACAACATTAGAATATTTGGGATCCCAGAAGAAGAAGAAAGAGAGAGAGGGGCAGAAGGTATATTGGAGCAAATAATAGCAGAGAACTTCCCTAATATGAGAAAGGAAACAGGCATCAAAATCCAGGAGGCACAGAGAACCCCTCTCAAAATCAATAATAATAGGTCAACACCCCGACATCTAATAGTAAAATTTACGAGTCCCAGGGACAAAGAGAAAATCCTGAAAGCAGCTCGGGAGAAGAGATATG
>NW_027410723.1:0-432 GCF_003265705.2 Callorhinus ursinus | reverse complement strand
TCCAGGACAAACAAAAACTAAAGGAATTTGCAAACACGAAACCAGTCCTCCAAGAAATATTGAAAGGGGTCCTCTAAGCAAAGAGAGAGCCTAAGAGCAGCAAAGAGCAGAAAGGAACACAGACAACATATAATAACACTCACCTTACAGGCAATACAATGGCACTAAATTCATATCTTTCAATAGTTACCCTGAATGCAAATGGGCTCAATGCCCCAATCAAAAAACACAGGCTCTCAGATTGGATGCAAAAACAAGACCCATCCATATGCTGTCTGCAAGAGACTCATTTTAGACCCAAAGACACCCCCAGATTGAAAGTGAGGGAGTGGAAAACCATTTGCCATGCTAATGGACACCAAAAGAAAGCTGGGGTGGCAATCCTTATATCAGACGAACTAGATTTTAAAACAAAGACTGTAATAAGAGATG
>NW_027410722.1:0-1064 GCF_003265705.2 Callorhinus ursinus | reverse complement strand
CTGTGTCGGACCTGGCAGATGTAGAAACTGATCAGTTTCAGGTTTGAATTGTTGGCAAGACTTCCTCTCAAGTGCTGTGTGCTCTTCCATCAGGAAGCACCTCAGGTCCCCTTAAGTTCAAGGCCCATCCATCCATTGATTCTGTGGAGCAAACTGATGATACTTCATCATCATGGTTTGGATCCTAGAAGCCTTGTATGAACACCTGCAGGAAGAGAAATTTCCCCCCAATACTATATACGTGGTGGTACAGTTTGTAAGGAAAACTCTGGTCCCCTAGCATGTCTAACGGGAACCTGTAAGTTCCTTTCTTTTCCTCTTCATTTTCTATTATTACTGTGTTAATATGAAAGCAAGGCTTCAATCATATCGAAGTGTTTCAAACCACTGTGTTATGGACTTATGAGTGCTCCATTTATCCTCTCTTTTAGCAGTGAAAGTGATTTCAGGTTGGCTTTCATATCCTTTTGATAAGACCCTCCTAGTTTTAAGAACTTTCCTAATATCAGTATGATGAGGTGTTTGTGTCTCATGTATAAGATTTGCTGCGTCTGGCCTGGTCTCAGTCATTTCTCTAAGAATCTCTGGTTTTGTTTCCTGGGAAACCATACTCCCAGCTCAGAATATGTCTCCTCGGGCACTCATTGCAATTGGTTTATTTTTAGGCATTTCCAGTGGACAGAGCTGGAAAATGGCTTATTTGTATTCATATATATTCATACATTCACATACACTAACATACACTGCCAATTCCAGACTGTCATAATGTTCCTCTTTGGGTCTTCTTTATTTTTTTTTTCTCTATCCATAAAAAGTATAGGGCAAGAGGCAGAGTATTAAACTAAGTGAATAAAATACTAATTTTTCAAAATGTTTTGTCCTGACTCTCAATATTCTTCTGGCTGTATACCTCTGTTATGAGACATCTTATGCCTTACTGGGACACCATTTGTGGCTTTTCATTAAACTGATATTGACATCCCTATGTCCCAGACTCCTCCACTATGTGTGAACTGTTTTCTTTGTTGTTTTTGTAATGTCACTGAACACCACATTACATGTCA
>NW_027410721.1:0-1065 GCF_003265705.2 Callorhinus ursinus | reverse complement strand
AGTTTTGCAACTTCTGCTTTTGAGTGTTTCTGAGCCATGTCAAAGTCCTAGTTGAGTCAAATTTTCTCTTACTTTAATTGCTGATCATTTTATGATTACTAATGTCAGAAGACCTCCTGGGTTTTCAGATTAGTATCCAAGTGTCAGGATTTCCCAGTTTCATGACTTTCTCTGCATGCATTGATTACCTGGGAAATGATCTTGCTGGCCATACGTCCCTGCTTTTTTAGAACATTACAACTTATCAGGGTGCCTGAGTGGCTCACTCGGCTGTCTGACTCTTGATTTCAGCTCAGGTCATGATCTCAGGCTCTTGAGATTGAACTCTGCCTCAGGCTGTGCGCTCAGCCCGGAGTCTGCTTAAGATTCTCCCTCTCTCTCTCCTTATTTTTTTTTAATTTTTTATTGTTATGTTAATCACCATACATTACATCATTAGTTCTTGATGTAGTGTTCCATGATTCATTGTTTGTGCATAACACCCAGTGCTCCACGCAGAACGTGCCCTCTTTAATACCCATCATCAGGCTAACCCATCCCCCCACCCCCCTCCCCTCTAAAACCCTCAGTTTGTTTTTCAGAGTCCATCGTCTCTCATGGTTCATCTCCCCCTCCAACTTACTCCCCTTCATTCTTCCCCTCCTGCTATCTTCTTCTTTTTCTTTTTTCTTAACATATATTGCATTATTTGTTTCAGAAGTACAGATCTGTGATTCAACAGTCTTGCACAATTCACAGCGCTCACCATAGCACATACCCTACCCAATGTCTATCACCCAGCTACCCCATCCCTCCCACCCCCCACCACTCAGCAACACTGTTTGTTTCCTGAGATTAAGAATTCCTCCTATCAGTGAGGTCATATGATACATGTCTTTCTCTGATTGACTTATTTCACTCAGCATAACACCCTCCAGTTCCATCCACGTCGTTGCAAATGGCAAGATCTCATTCCTTTTGATGGCTGCATAATATTCCATTGTGTATATATACCACTTCTTCTTTATCCATTCATCTATTGATGGACATCTTGGCTCTTTCCACAGTTTGGCTATTGTGGACATT
>NW_027410720.1:0-1065 GCF_003265705.2 Callorhinus ursinus | reverse complement strand
GGAATATTTGTGTTCATACTATTCGGTTATAAGAGTTCTTTCTATATACCTAGGGAGGATGAAGACTTTTTTCCTACAGTCCTGCTGTTTGAAGCATTTGGATAATTTTACAATGAAATAAAATTGTCTCAAAAAAAAAAACCCACAAAAACTATGGTGATTTATTTCAAAATTCACCTGTGGGGGAAAAAGTAATTAAATTTATTGAATGGTATAATTTGAATACAATAAAATTTGCTGTTTTATGTGCAAAATTTGAGTTTTGATAAAGATCTGCAGTGGTGTAACACCATAATCATGTAAAACATTTCAAACATTTTCCTCACCGCAGATAGTGCCCTCATACTCCTTTTCAGTCATTCCCTTCCCCCTGCTCCTGGCCCCTGGCCACATCTGAGCTGCTTTGACCTTTTCTAGGATTTTATATTAACGGAGTCAGACTGTATGTAGCTTTTCATGTTAGTTCCTTTCACTTAGCATAGTGCATATGAGATTCATTCCTGTTGATAGTTCATTCCTTTTAATTGCTCTGAAGTATTCCATTTTGTGAATATCCCATTAGATAAATATAGCACAGTATTTTATCCATTTACCAGTAGATGGACTTTTGGGTTCCCAGTTTTTTTGTTTTAACTATTATGAATAAAGTTGCTAGGAATATTCACATTCAAGTCTTTTTGGGATATATTTTTTCATTTCTTTGGGATAAATCCGTAGGAATAGGATTGCAGGGTCAAGTGTACGGTGTATGTTAATTCTATAAGAAACTGCCAAACTGCCAGACCACCAAATCAGAGTGTAGGAGAGTTCTGGTTGTCCCCCATCCTCTCCAGTATTTGAATGATATGTCGGTCATTTTACTTTTATCCACTGTAGAATATACTGACTATGTAGTGGTAGATCTTGTACTTTTATTTGCATTTGTTTAATTAGTAATATTAAGCATCTTTTTATGTGCTTATTTCTTGATTTGTCATCTTTGGTCAAGTGTTGAAATCTTTTGCCTTTTTAAAAAATAGGAATATTTGTGTTCATACTATTCGGTTATAAGAGTTCTTTCTATAT
>NW_027410719.1:0-1065 GCF_003265705.2 Callorhinus ursinus | reverse complement strand
GGAATATTTGTGTTCATACTATTCGGTTATAAGAGTTCTTTCTATATACCTAGGGAGGATGAAGACTTTTTTCCTACAGTCCTGCTGTTTGAAGCATTTGGATAATTTTACAATGAAATAAAATTGTCTCAAAAAAAAAAACCCACAAAAACTATGGTGATTTATTTCAAAATTCACCTGTGGGGGAAAAAGTAATTAAATTTATTGAATGGTATAATTTGAATACAATAAAATTTGCTGTTTTATGTGCAAAATTTGAGTTTTGATAAAGATCTGCAGTGGTGTAACACCATAATCATGTAAAACATTTCAAACATTTTCCTCACCGCAGATAGTGCCCTCATACTCCTTTTCAGTCATTCCCTTCCCCCTGCTCCTGGCCCCTGGCCACATCTGAGCTGCTTTGACCTTTTCTAGGATTTTATATTAACGGAGTCAGACTGTATGTAGCTTTTCATGTTAGTTCCTTTCACTTAGCATAGTGCATATGAGATTCATTCCTGTTGATAGTTCATTCCTTTTAATTGCTCTGAAGTATTCCATTTTGTGAATATCCCATTAGATAAATATAGCACAGTATTTTATCCATTTACCAGTAGATGGACTTTTGGGTTCCCAGTTTTTTTGTTTTAACTATTATGAATAAAGTTGCTAGGAATATTCACATTCAAGTCTTTTTGGGATATATTTTTTCATTTCTTTGGGATAAATCCGTAGGAATAGGATTGCAGGGTCAAGTGTACGGTGTATGTTAATTCTATAAGAAACTGCCAAACTGCCAGACCACCAAATCAGAGTGTAGGAGAGTTCTGGTTGTCCCCCATCCTCTCCAGTATTTGAATGATATGTCGGTCATTTTACTTTTATCCACTGTAGAATATACTGACTATGTAGTGGTAGATCTTGTACTTTTATTTGCATTTGTTTAATTAGTAATATTAAGCATCTTTTTATGTGCTTATTTCTTGATTTGTCATCTTTGGTCAAGTGTTGAAATCTTTTGCCTTTTTAAAAAATAGGAATATTTGTGTTCATACTATTCGGTTATAAGAGTTCTTTCTATAT
>NW_027410718.1:0-1065 GCF_003265705.2 Callorhinus ursinus | reverse complement strand
GAAAGAACTCAAATACATGGAGGCTAAAGAGCATCCTACTAAAGAATGAATGGGTCAACCAGGAAATTAAAGAAGAATTAAAAAAATTCATGGAAACCAATGAAAATGAAAACACAACTGTTCAAACTCTTTGGGATACAGCAAAGGCAGTCCTGAGAGGAGAGTATATAGCAATACAATCCTTTCTCAAGAAACAAGAAAGGTCTCAAATACACAACCTAACCGTACACCTAAAGGAGCTGGAGAAAGAACAGCAAATAAAGCCTAAACCCAGCAGGAGAAGAGAAATAATAAAGATCAGAGCAGAAATCAATGAAATAGAAACCAAAAGAACAGTAGAACAGATCCACGAAACTAGGAGCTGGTTCTTTGAAAGAATTAACAAGATTGATAAACCCCTGGCCAGACTTATCAAAAAGAAAAGAGAAAGGACCCAAATCAACAAAATCATGAATGAAAGAGGAGAGATCACAACCAACACCAAAGAAATACAAACAATTATAAGAACATGTTATGAGCAACTCTATGCCAGCAAATTAGATAACCTGGAAGAAATGGGTGCATTCCTAGAGATGTATCAACTACCAAAATTGAACCAGGAAGAAATAGCAAACCTGAACAGACCTATAACCACTAAGGAAATTGAAGCAGTCATCAAACATCTCCCAACAAACAAAAGCCCAGGGCCAGATGGCCTCCCAGGGGAATTCTACCAAACACTTCAAGAAGAATTAATACCTATTTTCTGGTACCTGTTCCAAAAAATAGAAATGGAAGGAAAACTTCCAAACTCATTTTATGAGGCCAGCATTACCTTGATCCCAAAACCAGACAAAGACCCCATCAAAAAGGAGAATTACAGACCAATATCCTTGATGAACATGGATGCAAAAATTCTCACCAAAATACTAGCCAATAGGATCCAACAGTACATTAAAAGGATTATTCACCATGACCAAGTGGGATTTATCCCTGGGCTGCAAGGCTGGTTCAACATCCACAAATCAATCAACGTGATACAATACATTAACAAAAGAAAGAACAAGAATCATATGATCCTCTCAA
>NW_027410717.1:0-1065 GCF_003265705.2 Callorhinus ursinus | reverse complement strand
GAAAGAACTCAAATACATGGAGGCTAAAGAGCATCCTACTAAAGAATGAATGGGTCAACCAGGAAATTAAAGAAGAATTAAAAAAATTCATGGAAACCAATGAAAATGAAAACACAACTGTTCAAACTCTTTGGGATACAGCAAAGGCAGTCCTGAGAGGAGAGTATATAGCAATACAATCCTTTCTCAAGAAACAAGAAAGGTCTCAAATACACAACCTAACCGTACACCTAAAGGAGCTGGAGAAAGAACAGCAAATAAAGCCTAAACCCAGCAGGAGAAGAGAAATAATAAAGATCAGAGCAGAAATCAATGAAATAGAAACCAAAAGAACAGTAGAACAGATCCACGAAACTAGGAGCTGGTTCTTTGAAAGAATTAACAAGATTGATAAACCCCTGGCCAGACTTATCAAAAAGAAAAGAGAAAGGACCCAAATCAACAAAATCATGAATGAAAGAGGAGAGATCACAACCAACACCAAAGAAATACAAACAATTATAAGAACATGTTATGAGCAACTCTATGCCAGCAAATTAGATAACCTGGAAGAAATGGGTGCATTCCTAGAGATGTATCAACTACCAAAATTGAACCAGGAAGAAATAGCAAACCTGAACAGACCTATAACCACTAAGGAAATTGAAGCAGTCATCAAACATCTCCCAACAAACAAAAGCCCAGGGCCAGATGGCCTCCCAGGGGAATTCTACCAAACACTTCAAGAAGAATTAATACCTATTTTCTGGTACCTGTTCCAAAAAATAGAAATGGAAGGAAAACTTCCAAACTCATTTTATGAGGCCAGCATTACCTTGATCCCAAAACCAGACAAAGACCCCATCAAAAAGGAGAATTACAGACCAATATCCTTGATGAACATGGATGCAAAAATTCTCACCAAAATACTAGCCAATAGGATCCAACAGTACATTAAAAGGATTATTCACCATGACCAAGTGGGATTTATCCCTGGGCTGCAAGGCTGGTTCAACATCCACAAATCAATCAACGTGATACAATACATTAACAAAAGAAAGAACAAGAATCATATGATCCTCTCAA
>NW_027410716.1:0-1065 GCF_003265705.2 Callorhinus ursinus | reverse complement strand
CTTTGGTTGTAAGTGAAAGCAGACATCTTATCCTGTTGATCTTTTGTATTTAATCTCTTTAATGCCTGTTTATATCATTTGCTTATTTTTTCTCCTGGGGCATTCTTCTTTTTGATTTGTAAGAGCTCTTTATATATTAAATCTTTTATTGCACTTTTGCCAAAGTGAGGTTTTAGATTTTTTTGTATTTAAATCTTCTAATTTTTTTCTTTACAAGTTTTGCCTTTGATCAGCTTTCTCACCTCAAGATTATAAAAATCTTTACTTCAATATTTTGAGTAGTTCTTTTATGTCTGCTTAATTTTTCATAATTGACTCTTCAGTTCCTTGGAATTCATTGTATTGAGCTATAAAACAAGGATCCATATTTTAAAACAAGAGTTAATTAATGATCAAGGTTTATTTATCCTTACACTACTGATTTGAAATCCACCATTATCACGCACTAAATGCTTCTATATGTTTGGATCCGTTTCCAGCCTTTCTTTTCTGCTTCTTTGATTTATGGTGCCAGAAGCCCATTTTTTAAAATTATCATAGTTTTGAAATATGTTTTTTTCATTATTCTTTTTTCTCCCTGATGTTTTCTTGATTATTCTTCCCCATTTATATTTCTTTTTTTTAATATTTTTTATTGTTATGTTAATCACCATATATTACATCATTTGTTTTGGTGTAGTGTTCTATGATTCATGGTTTGTTCATAACACCCAGTGCTCCATGCAGAATGTGCCCTCTTTAATACCCATCACCAGGCTAACCCATCCCCCTACCCTCCTCCCCTCTAGAACCCTCAGTTTGTTTTTCAGAGTCCATCATCTCTCCTGGTTTGTCTCCCCCTCTGACTTACTCCCCTTCATTCTTCCTCTCCTGCTATCTTCTTCTTTTTCTTTTTTCTTAAAATATGTTGCGTTATTTATTTCGGAAGTACAGATCTGTGATTCAACAGTCTTGCACAATTCACAGCGCTCACCGTAGCACATACCCTGCCCAATGTCTATCACCCAGCCACCCCATTCCTCCCACCCCCCACCACTCCAGCAACACTCAATTTGTTTCCTGAGA
>NW_027410715.1:0-1065 GCF_003265705.2 Callorhinus ursinus | reverse complement strand
TATTTCCTTGTTGATCTTTTGCTTAGATGATCTGTCCATTTCAGTCAGGGGGGTGTTAAAGTCCCCCACTATTATTGTATTGTTGTCAATGTGTTTCTTTGCTTTTGTTATTAATTGCCTTATATAATTGGCTGCTCCCATGTTCGGGGCATAGATATTTACAATTGTTAGATCTTCTTGTTGGATAGACCCTTTAAGTAGGATATAGTGTCCTTCCTCATCTCTTATTACAGTCTTTGTTTTAAAATCTAGTTTGTCTGATATAAGGATTGCCACCCCAGCTTTCTTTTGGTGTCCATTAGCATGGTAAATGGTTTTCCACCCCCTCACTTTCAATCTGGGGGTGTCTTTGCGTCTAAAATGAGTCTCTTGCAGACAGCATATTGATGGGTCTTGTTTTTTAATCCAATCTGATAGCCTGTGTCTTTTGATTGGGGCATTGAGCCCATTTACATTCAGGGTAACTATTGAAAGGTATGAATTTAGTGCCATTGTATTACCTGTAAGGTGACTGTTAACTGTCTGTTGTCTGTGTTCGTTTCTGCTCTTTGCTGCTTTTAGGTTCTCTCTTTGCTTAGAGGACCCCTCTCAATATTTCTTGGAGGGCTGGTTTCGTGTTTGCAAATTCCTTTAGTTTTTGTTTGTTCTGGAAGCTTTTTATCTCTCCTTCTATTTTCAGTGATAGCCTAGCTGGATATAGTATTCTTGGCTGCATATTTTTCTCGTTTAGTGCTCTGAAGATATCTTGCCAGTCCTTTCTGGCCTGCCACGTCTCTGTGGATAGGTCTGTTGCCAATCTAATGTTTCTACCATTGTAGGTTACATATCTCTTCTCCCAAGCTGCTTTCAGGATTTTCTCTTTGTCTCTGAGACTCGTAAGTTTGACTATTAGATGTCGGGGTGTTGACCTATAAAAAAAAAAAAAAAAAAAAAAAAAAAAAAAAAAAAAAAAAAAAAAACAAGACTTGCTTCAACCTCTTCATATTCCATCATTTGGTCTTCTATATCGCTGATTCTGTCTTCTGCCTCATTTATCCTAGCAGTTAGTGCCCCCATTTTTGATTG
>NW_027410714.1:0-1065 GCF_003265705.2 Callorhinus ursinus | reverse complement strand
GAAAGGTGGAAGGCTACCTAATGAATGGTTCACTACTTTCCCCTTCTGTCATATTTCTCTCCACTTACCTTCCTACCTGGGCAAACTGTAAGGAACGTATCAATGGAACATGGACATGCTCTGAGACCTGATTCTTTCATTGCAGCCTTCTGAGGACTCCTTGTACAATAAAACACCATATCCTATGACAGGGGGGGGTTAAAACTATTATTCACAGAATAACACACCCAAATCACCTCATTTTTAATTGCTTTTCATTAAGCAGAACAGTTTCTGCGGAAAAAGCCTTTCTATAGATATTACATTCCAACAATTTCATAAGGAGTCAATGGAAGCTCTGTGGGATAACCTGACTCACCTAGGGTCAGGCAAGCAGTTCCAGAACTCAACCCAGTGCTCCTGACGCCAAGCCCCTTGATGCCACCAGCATCCAGAATTCTCAAAGACTCTCCTTCTGACTCCACCACCAAAGAAGCTACAGAGAAAATCAGCATGTCAAAATATCTCGATGACACATATAGAAAAACTAGAAAGTCAAGCTCAACTTTTATCTTTTTTTAAAGATTTTATTTATTTATTTGACAGAGAGAGACACAGCGAGAGAGGGAACACAAGTGGGGAGTGGGAGAGGGAGAAGCAGGTCCCCCGCGGAGCACGGAGCCCGATGCAGGGCTCGATCCCAGGACCCCGGGATCATGACCTGAGCCGAAGGCAGACGCTTAATGACTGAGCCACCCAGGGGCCCCTCAAGCTCAACTTTTAAACAGTAAAAGGCTGCTTTGAATAATTTTGATTTTTCCCTCGACCCTAATGGTAACTCTTCTGATGAAAATACTAATCAATTATGAAACATCACCTTTGACAAATGACAAGACATCATCCAAGTCTGTATCTGACGACAAAAAGCCAACTAACTCTAGATGCTGGCCACTCAACCATATCCTAGGCCCAAATGAATAAACGCTGTTAGATGAAGGAACAAATGATATGTTAAAAACACACAAAGAGTAAATTTCACCTTCCCTTTCTAATAAAGGTTACTTCTAGGAAACAGATGATCAGAAT
>NW_027410713.1:0-1065 GCF_003265705.2 Callorhinus ursinus | reverse complement strand
TACATAATTTGTTTTGGTGTACTGTTCCATGATTCATTGTTTGTTCAAAACACCCAGTGCTCCATGCAGAATGTGCCCCACTCAAGACCCATCACCAGGCTAACCCATCCTCCCACCCTCCTCCCCTCCAGAAACCTCAGTTTGTTTTTCAGAGTCCATCATCTCTCCTGGTTCGTCTCCCCCTCTGACTTACTCCCCTTCATTCTTCCTCTCCTGCTATCTTCTTCTTTATCTTTTTTCTTGAAATATGTTGCGTTATTTGTTTCAGAAGTACAGACCTGTGATTCAACAGTCTTACACAATTCACAGCGCTCACCGTAGCACATATCTTCCCCAATGTCCATCACCCAGCCACCCCATCTCTCCCACCCCCGACCACTCCAGCAACCTTCAGTTTGTCCCTGAGATTAAGAATTCCTCATATCAGTGAGGTCATATGATGCATGTCTTTCTCTGATTGACTTATTTCACTCAGTATAACACCTTCCAGTTCTATCCACGTCGTTGCAAATGGCAAGATCTCATTCCTTTTGATGGCTGCATAATATTCCATTGTGTATATATACCACTTCTTCTTTATCCATTCATCTGTCTTTGGACATCTTGGCTATTTCCACAGTTTGGCTATTGTGGACATTGCTGCTATAAATATTGGGGGGCACATACCCCTTCGGGTCCTTACATTTGTATCTTTGGGGTAAAGAGCCAGTAGTGCAATTGCTGGATCGAACGGTAGCTCTAATTTCAACTATTTGAGGAACCTCCATACTGTTTTCCAGAGGGGTTGCACCAGCTTGCATTCCCACCAACAGTGTAAGAGGGTTCCCCTTTCTCCACATCCCCGCCAACATCTGTTGTTCTCTGACTTGTTAATTTTAGCCATTCTGACGGGTGTGAGGTGGTATCTCATTGAGGTTTTGATTTGGATTTCCCTGATGCCGGGCGATGTGGAGCACTTTTTCATGTGCCTGTTGGGCATTTGGATGACTTCTTTGGAGACATGTCTGTTCATGTCTTCTGCCCATTTCTTGATTGGATTATTTGTTCTTTGGGTGTTGAGTTTGA
>NW_027410712.1:0-1066 GCF_003265705.2 Callorhinus ursinus | reverse complement strand
CCACTAATCTCGTGAGATATCAGGGACCTTGCATGATATTTCACTCCAAATCTCGTGAGGTACCAATGAGGTCGGGCGAGAATTCAGTATAAATCTCGTGAGATATCAGGCACCTGGGTTGAGATTTTACTCCAACTCTCGTGAGATCTCTTGTAGTTTGGGCAAGAGTTCACTCCAACTCTCGTGAGCTCTCTTGGAACTGGGGATATATTTCTCCAAGTCTCGTGAGATCTCATCCAGATCTAATCGATCTTGGGCGAGACTTCACTCCAAATCTCCTGTGGTACTAATGACATCAGGCGAGATAGCAAGAAATCTCGTGAGATCTCAGGGCCCTCGGTCGAGATTTCAGTCCAAATCTCGTGACGTCTCCATGACATTGGGCGAGATTTCATTACAAATCTCGTGAGATATCAGGGACATGGGCGAGATTTCACTCCAACTCTCGTGAGGTCTCTTGGTCTTTGGGCGAGATTTTACTCCAAGGCTTGTGAGATCTCATTCAAACCTTGGAGATGTCAGGGCCAATCTCGTGAGATCTCATGGCTATTGATGGAGATGTCATCTAAATCTCGGGAGATCTCAAGGACATCAGGCGAGATTTTCCTCCAAATCTTGGGAGATCTTATGGACATCGGGTAAGATACCTCTCCAAACGTCGTGAGATCATGGGCCTTGGGCGAGATTTCACTCCAAATCTCCTCAGGTCACAATGACATCGGGCGAGATGTCACTCCAAATCTCGAGAGATATCAGGGACCTTGGGCAAGATTTCACTCCCAATCTCGTGAGGTATCAGGGACCTTGGGCGAGATTTCACTCTCAATCTTGTGAGATCTCTTGGAATTCAGGCGAGATTTTACTCCAAGGCTCGTGAGATCCAATCCAAACCTTGGGGACTTCAGTCCAAATCTCCTGAGATCTCCTGGACATTGGGGGAGATTTCAATCCAAATCTCGTGAGATCTCCATGATATCGGACGAGACTTCACACCAATTCTCGTGTGATCTCATGGACAGCGGGTGAGATTTCACTCGAAATCTGCCAAGGTCACAATGACTTGGGC
>NW_027410711.1:0-1066 GCF_003265705.2 Callorhinus ursinus | reverse complement strand
AGAATGAAGTAAAAGATCATTACAGGAACATGTACATTAAGAGATTTATATCTGAGAGGTGAAGACAAGTATTTTCTATTACATATAGACTCATGGGGCAGCCACACACTCAGGTGTCCATTCAAGGCCTCAGATAGCGTACAGGAAGCAAATGCATTTAGGCAAACAGAAGGTCACAGTGTACTAACCCAAATCTATTTGCCATACAGGACAGGAAATTTGAAGTTTGAAGACCTCCCTGAGCAATTATAACCAGGCGGTGTGTGTATATATTTAGAAAATTGTGCAGCCTAATGTCCTGAATGCTGTCCCTGCCCACCCTGTCCCCTGTGCTCTGTCTCTCCTGGTATCCCCCAAATAAACCTTTCACAGTTCTCTCTCTGTGTCAGCGTCTGCCTTCAGGAGCCCTACAGTCACTGGCCTTCGAGTGCACAGTGTGAATCCCGTACACAGAACAAACTGGCAGCAATGGTGGTGATGGAGGATATAGCAGGATTCCCCGTTGTGGTATCTTTCCTGCAGGGGGCGTAAGAAATCCTTCTGGGGAGGCGGACTCATCTTGTGTTTAGGTCTGTTGGTGGTTGTATTAACTCAGGTGATAGATACTCTTGAGCACATGGCACCTGCTAGTTTAGGGGGTGTGTGTTGATCAGCAGGACAGGGGTCTGTCCCCAGGCAGCGGTCTGTTGTGATGGTGAGGAATGAACGAAGCATCCCTAGTGGCCCTGGGAGACGGGTGAGGAGGCCATGCATTAATCCAGATTTTGTGCACTGGTTTCACCTTACCAGGTGCCCCCCAACAGCAGGTGGGCTCTGAGCGGTGGCTGATGGTGGCTGTTTTCTTGGTAAGACCCATAATGCCCATAATCCTCCCACAGTTTCCTTGTTGAGGGATGGGCAGGGCAGAGGCCAATGACAGGAGCCCCATTCCTCCCTCACCACACAGGAGGATTTGGGTGTATGCTTCTGTCGCTTTTTAGGTCGTTTACTCCAATCCATTCTGCACCAGAGCTCCTGGATCTTGCAAAGCCCTCCTTCTTCCCAGGTTGTCACTTGGGAAGATGGG
>NW_027410710.1:0-1066 GCF_003265705.2 Callorhinus ursinus | reverse complement strand
TGTGAGGAAAGGGCTATCACGGGATGTGAGGAAAGGGCTATCACGGGGTGTGAGGAAAGGGCTATCACAGGGTGTGAGGAAAGGGCTATCACAGGGTGTGAGGAAAGGGCTATCTCAGGAAGGTGAGGAAAGGGCTATCACAGGATGTGAGGAAAGGGCTATTACCGAGTGGGAAGAAAAGGTTAGCACAGCAAGGTAAGGAAAGAGCTATCACAGGATGTGAGGAAAGGGCTACCACGGGATGTAAGGAAAGGGCTATCATGGGGTTTGAGGAAAGGGCTATCTCAGGAAAGTGAGGAAAGAGCTACCACAGGATGTGAGGAAAGGGCTACCACAGGATGTGAGGAAAGGGCTATCATGGGGTGTGAGGAAAAGGCTATCACGGGGTGTGAGGAAAGGGCTATTACCGAGTGGGAAGAAAAGGTTACCACAGCAAGGTAAGGAAAGAGCTATCACAGGATGTGAGGAAAGGGCTATCACAGGATGTGAAGAAAGGGTTATCATGGGATATGAGGGAAGGGCTATCACGGGGTGTGAGGAAAGGGCTATCACGGGGTGTGAGGAGAGGGCTATCACGGGATGTGAGGAAAGAGCTATCACGGGATGTGAGGAAAGGCTGTCACAGGAAGGTAAGGAAAGAGCTATCACAGGATGTGAGGAAAGGGCTACCACAGGATGTGAGGAAAGGGCTACCACAGGATGTGAGGAAAGGGCTACCACAGCATGTGAGGAAGGGCTATCACAAGGATAGGCCAGGGGATGATAATGAAGAACCATCCTCTGGATGAGATCATGCTACACTTGTGCCAGGACCAGCTGGAAGGACCCCAGGAACGGCGTTGTTCAGCTAGGTTATGCTTTTAGACCAGTCAACAGAAGACACACCCCTGTGTTTTGGTCCTGACCTCTAGGAATTCTCCTGCAATGCTTTGAAGAGCAAAGGTTCAGGCTGTGTGCAGATAGCTTTACTGAGGTTAGTTCAGATCGCCACAGGGTCTTGGCACAAGTGCATCTTACTCTAGAAGCTTTTCTGACTACTTCAACCTCCAGGTCTTCCCTCCTTTCT
>NW_027410709.1:0-1041 GCF_003265705.2 Callorhinus ursinus | reverse complement strand
CAGTCTGATCTGAGAGTGTCTGGTAGATCTCTGGAGGGGGATGGCACTGCTGCACATAGGACATGGAGGGAAGAAAAGACCTGTAGCCACATTGTGGTCCAAGGCCAGCCTGTCCAGAAGAGTCTCAAGTCTGGACTTAAGCCCTGGAGCCGGTCCTGTCAACAGGTGGCCTGTTTCATTCATACTGGTGAGCTTTCATTGCCTTGGTATGTGTGCAAAAGGGAGCCACCACTCTGGGAAATCCCCTGCCAGAGAATGTGTCCACGTGGAAGCTGGCAGGAGTCCACCAGCTAGCAGGCTGTTGCTCATGGCCTTGGAGGCCATGGCCCCAGGGCTCTCATCTGCAGGGACATCCTCCACAACTGTGTCTCCCCTGGGATCCCTCAAATTGATCCTCTTGCTCTCGGGTCACCCTGGCCTGGGAATGAGTGATCAAGAACAGGACACACACACATGTCTGCAAAACATCCTCTTGGGGCTTGAAGGCTGCTCCGAGTCTTGGTGAGAGTGAACCTCAGGCTCTGCCTGTTGACCACCTGCACTGTASAGACAGAGAAGTCCATAAAAGCAACACAGAGCCATGCCAATGATAATTTGCCCTGAGCAGCTCCAATCAGGACTCGGGACTTGGATAACCTCGGGGGATTACGCTTTCCTGAAAGACACTGTTTTGAGCATACTGCCCCCAGAAGAGGTGTAGGGCACCCTCTCTGCAGCCCTCTTCCCATGCCTCTCCTTGTGCTACAAGCCATCACTTGGACAAGCCAAGCCTGAAATGGACATTGGAGAGACACCAACCATCTGGCCAAGGCTGAAACCCAAGGGCTTCCATGTTAGGCATTCCCTCTCTTTCTACAGATGCTGTTTCCTTGACATAAAACCACTGATTTCTCTGGCACCGAAACACAAGCGCACACCAGCACACACTCAGACACACAGACACCCCCACCCCCACCATTAGCGATTGCTAATGGACTGCCTTTTAGTCCTGGGGGAATGGGTCCCTTCACTTATTTCTACTGGGTTCCACTTGTCTCCCTG
>NW_027410708.1:0-1066 GCF_003265705.2 Callorhinus ursinus | reverse complement strand
CCTAATGGTAAAGCATGAAAGCATTCCTTTTAAGATTAATAACAAGGGAAGGATGTGTGCAATCACCATTTGTCTTTAATAGACTGGATGGCCCATCATGGATAGTAAGAAAATATAAGAAAATAAAAGATACAAAGACACAAAAAAGAAAAACTCAAATTTTCTTTGTTCATGAATAAAAAATTTTTAATTAAGTTAAAAAATTCTTATCTCCAAAGAATTGCTAGTGAATTTTCAGAATTAAGATTGTTCAGCAAAGCTAAGGGATATAAAACCGATTATTTTTCTACCTAGAAAATGTAATAAGAATGCCATTTACATGATCACAATTAATATAAAGTAGCTAGGAATAAATCCAAGATATGTAAGCCCTTGAAAAAAGTAATCATGCAACTTTATTGTAAGGTCCTAATAAAAGGAGAGATATTCCATGCTCTTGGATAGGAAGACTTAACATTACAAAGGTATCAATTCTCCCTGTATTATCTTAGATTCAACACAATTTCAGTCTCCCTAATAAAGTGTTTTGTAGAACTTGGTGAGCTAATGTTAGAATCTTATGGAAGAGTGGAGGGTCAAGAATAGCTTAGACACTTCTGTAGAAAGTGACCAAAGCCAGGGAAACATGGTTATATCAAGATTATAAGTTTGTAATAATTAAAGCAATGTGATATTGGCTCAGGGATAATAAAACGGACAAAAACTATGTTCACGACAGGAGGGACATCACAGAACAGAGAGGAAAGCGGAAACTATCCAGAGACTGGTGCTAAAACAATTGATTATTCATATTTAAAAAAAAAAAGACATTGCCTTCTACTTTTTATCTCACACGTGCATACACATGCACAATCAATTTTAGTGGCCTAAATATGAAAGGCAAAACTTTACAACTTGCATAAGACAATATAGTGGAATATATTCATGACTTTACGCTAAGGAAGGTTTTTTTTAAGTAGGACAGAAAATCCTCACAAACCACGAAGTTAAAAGGATGACAAATTCAACTATGTTAAAATAAGAATGTCTGCTCATCAGAGGTTACCATTAAAAAAGTAAGAAGACA
>NW_027410707.1:0-1066 GCF_003265705.2 Callorhinus ursinus | reverse complement strand
AAAAATAAGGGTAACTACTATGAAGGGATAAAAATATGACTCTAAAATTGAAAAATAAAAAATGTTTTTTTAAAAAAGGGATTGATAAGATGTTGGTTGAAAAAGGGAAAAAGAAAAATTTTAAAAAAAGTTAAAAAAATTAACTTTGAAAAACTAATGAATTATGGTAAAAAAAAAGCCATGAATTCTACGTGCAGTATTCCCTTAGCGCTGGAGTTCTCCCGTTCTCCTTGGTGGGTAAACTTGGTCTTGGCTTGCTGGCTGCTCGTGCTGATCTTCTGGGGGAGGGGCCTGTTGCCGTGGTTCCCAAATGTCTTTGCCGGAGGCGGAATTGCCCCGCCCTTGTGAGTCTGGGCTAAGCAAGCTGCTCTGGTTTGCTCTCAGGAGCTTTTGTTCCCTGCAAGCTCTCAGTACAGCTTTGGAGGACCAGGGTGAAAATGGTGGCCTACCAATCTCCGCCCGGAGGAGCTGAGAACTTGGGGCCCCGCTCCTCAGTGCACCCCCAGAGAAAAGCAGTCACTCCCGTCTCCCCAGTCTCCGGCCGCACTCCGTGCTCACCCGGCCTGTGACCGAGCGTTTCTATCTCTGGCACCTGGCCCCGTGTGGAGTCTCCAAACCCAGCAGATCCCTACGGTGCACTCCGGCGCTCCTCCTCCCGGGGGAGGAAGGGGAGTCTCCCCGGCTCTGCCGCTTGTTGGGTCCCTGCTGGAGGAGCAGTGGCCCGACTGGGCCGCGGATCACAGTCTATGGCCACCCCGAGCTGAGAGCCCGCGCCTCAGCTCCGTCTCTGCAGCCAGCTTCCCTGCTCCGATACCTGGAAGCTCTGCCGCACTCAAGCACCCCTGGTCTTTCTGTGACCCCGAGGGTCCTGAGACCACACTGTCCCGCAAGGGTTCCACCCCCTGCTTACCCACTGGAGCGACGTCCCTCCGCGGAGCCGGCTTCTAAAAGTTCTGATTTTGTGCTCCGCGGCTCTAGCACTTGCCAGAAGCGGCCGACGGAGGCCCCCTCCCCCGCCATCTATCCTCCCGAATATCGCCTCGGATTCACTTCTCCGCACGTCCTA
>NW_027410706.1:0-1066 GCF_003265705.2 Callorhinus ursinus | reverse complement strand
TGGAAGTAAAACTTCAAAACTGGTTCCATGAAGTCAGCATTAACTTGGTCACAAATCCAAAGACATCATCAAAACGAGAATTACAGACCATTATCGTTGATGAACAGGGATGCGAAAATTCTCAACAAGATCCTAGCCAATATAATCCAACAGCACATCAAAAGGTTTATTTACCACGACCAAGTGGGATTTATTCCTGGAATGCAAGGTCGGTTAAACATACGGAAAGCAACCCAAGTGATGTAGCCCATAAAAAAGACGAAAAGACAAGAACCATATGAACCTCTCTATTGATGCAGAAAAAGCATTTGACAAAACACAGCATTCTTTCCTGATTAAAACTCTTCAAATTATAAGGATAGTGAGAACACAACTGAACATCATAAAAGGCATCTATGGAATGCCCACAGCAATTATCATTCTCAATGTGGAAACCTGAGAGGTTTTCCTTAAGGTCAGGAATGTGAGAAGAATGTCTACTCTCACCACTATTGTTCAACATACTACTAGAAGTCCTAGCTTCAGCAATCAGAGAAGAAGAAATAAAAGGCATTCAAATTGGCAAAAATTAAGTCAAAAGCTTTCTCTTTGCAGATGACATGATACTTTGTGCGGAAAATCCAAAGGACTCAAACCCAACATGACTAGAACTCAACCAGCAATTCAGAAATCTGGCAAGATACAAAGTCATTGCATAGAGATCAGTTGCATTTCTATACAGAAACGATGTGACAGATGAAATAGAATTTAAGGAAACAAGTCCATTTACAATAGCACAAAAAACCATTAGATCCGTAGGAATAAACCTAAGCAAAGTGGTAAATGATCTATACTCTAGAAACTATGGAACACTTATGAAAAAAACAGAGGAAGACACAAAGAGATGGAAAAATATTCCATGGTTATGGATTGGAAAAATAAACATTGTTAAAATATCTGTGTTGCCCATGGAGTCTACACATTCAAATAATCCCTATCAAAATATAATTGATGTTTTTCACAGAGCTCAATCAAACATTCTAAAATTTCTATAGAACCAGAAAAGATTTCGAATCACCAGGGGATT
>NW_027410705.1:0-1066 GCF_003265705.2 Callorhinus ursinus | reverse complement strand
TGTGAGGAAAGGGCTATCACGGGATGTGAGGAAAGGGCTATCACGGGGTGTGAGGAAAGGGCTATCACAGGGTGTGAGGAAAGGGCTATCACAGGGTGTGAGGAAAGGGCTATCTCAGGAAGGTGAGGAAAGGGCTATCACAGGATGTGAGGAAAGGGCTATTACCGAGTGGGAAGAAAAGGTTAGCACAGCAAGGTAAGGAAAGAGCTATCACAGGATGTGAGGAAAGGGCTACCACGGGATGTAAGGAAAGGGCTATCATGGGGTTTGAGGAAAGGGCTATCTCAGGAAAGTGAGGAAAGAGCTACCACAGGATGTGAGGAAAGGGCTACCACAGGATGTGAGGAAAGGGCTATCATGGGGTGTGAGGAAAAGGCTATCACGGGGTGTGAGGAAAGGGCTATTACCGAGTGGGAAGAAAAGGTTACCACAGCAAGGTAAGGAAAGAGCTATCACAGGATGTGAGGAAAGGGCTATCACAGGATGTGAAGAAAGGGTTATCATGGGATATGAGGGAAGGGCTATCACGGGGTGTGAGGAAAGGGCTATCACGGGGTGTGAGGAGAGGGCTATCACGGGATGTGAGGAAAGAGCTATCACGGGATGTGAGGAAAGGCTGTCACAGGAAGGTAAGGAAAGAGCTATCACAGGATGTGAGGAAAGGGCTACCACAGGATGTGAGGAAAGGGCTACCACAGGATGTGAGGAAAGGGCTACCACAGCATGTGAGGAAGGGCTATCACAAGGATAGGCCAGGGGATGATAATGAAGAACCATCCTCTGGATGAGATCATGCTACACTTGTGCCAGGACCAGCTGGAAGGACCCCAGGAACGGCGTTGTTCAGCTAGGTTATGCTTTTAGACCAGTCAACAGAAGACACACCCCTGTGTTTTGGTCCTGACCTCTAGGAATTCTCCTGCAATGCTTTGAAGAGCAAAGGTTCAGGCTGTGTGCAGATAGCTTTACTGAGGTTAGTTCAGATCGCCACAGGGTCTTGGCACAAGTGCATCTTACTCTAGAAGCTTTTCTGACTACTTCAACCTCCAGGTCTTCCCTCCTTTCT
>NW_027410704.1:0-1066 GCF_003265705.2 Callorhinus ursinus | reverse complement strand
TATCCAACAAGAAGATCTAACAATTGTAAATATCTATGCCCCAAACATGGGAGCAGCCAATTACATAAGGCAATTAATAACAAAACCAAAGAAACACATTGACTACAATACAATAATAGTGGGGGACTTTAACACCCCCCTGACTGAAATGGACAGATCATCTAAGCAAAAGATCAACAAGGAAATAAAGACTTTAAATGACACACTGGACCAAATGGACTTCACAGACATATTCAGAACATTCCACCCCAAAGCAACGGAATACACATTCTTCTCTAGGGCCCGTGGGACATTCTCCAGAATTGATCACATCCTAGGTCACAAATCAGGTCTCAACCGGTACCAAAAGTTTGGGATCATTCCCTGCATATTTTCAGACCACAATGCTTTGAAACTAGAACTCAGTCACAAGAGGAAAGTCGGAAAGAACTGAAATACATGGAGGCTAAAGAGCATCCTACTAAGGAATGAATGGGTCAACCAGGAAATTAAAGAAGAATTAAAAAAATTCATTGAAACCAATGAAAATGAAAACACAACTGTTCAAAATCTTTGGGATACAGCAAAGGCAGTCCTGAGAGGAAAGTATATAGCAATATAAGTCTTTCTCAAGAAACAAGAAAGGTCTCAAATACACAACCTAACCCTACACCTAAAGGAGCTGGAGAAAGAACAGCAAAGAAAGCCTAAACTCAGCAGGAGAAGAGAAATCATAAAGATCAGAGCAGAAATCAATGAACTAGAAACCAAAAGAACAGTAGAACAGATCAACGAAACTAGGAGCTGGTTCTTTGAAAGAATTACCAAGATTGATAAACCCCTGGCCAGACTGATCAAAAAGAAAAGAGAAAGGACCCAAATCAACAAAATCATGAATGAAAGAGGAGAGATCACAACCAACACCAAAGAAATACAAACAATTATAAGAACATATTATGAGCAACTCTATGCCCAGCAAATTAGATAACCTGGAAGAAATCGGTGCATTCCTAGAGATGTATCAACTACCAAAATTGAACCAGGAAGAAATAGAAAACCTGAACAGACCTATAACCACTAAGGAAAT
>NW_027410703.1:0-1066 GCF_003265705.2 Callorhinus ursinus | reverse complement strand
CTCTGACTCTCATGAATAAATAAATAAAACATTAAAAAAAAAAGAAAGTGATCCGGTTCCATTCTTCTGCATGTAGTGTCCAGTTTTCCAGGACCATTCACTGAAGAGACAGTCCTTTCCCCGTTGTATATTTTCTGCTCCTGTGTCGTAAGTTAAGGCCATATCTGTGTGGGTTAGTTTCTCAGGTTACTTCTTCTTCTTCTCCTTCTCCTCCTCCTTCTTCAGTTTTTTGTTTTACACTTTATTTTTTGGGAAAGTATTTTTCCTGTCGGAATATACGCAGTGTGGACTTTATTGATTACATGTCATACTATTTGTTAGGACAATTCTCTGACATGTGTTTTTGTAAATGACTTGCTGGATCTATAACTTTCCACAGGTTTAACATTTGGGCAGAACTACTCAAAATGTTATATTCTTCCATCAGATAAGGGATTGTGTCTGATTGTCTTTTGTGATGCTATCAGTTGTGATAATTGATATCTGTTTCTTTTCCATGATAGGTTTATTAAAGTGATTTTAATATTTCAAAAATGTGGATTCTAAATCACTCTTATTAATAATATGTGTTTATATAAAACAAGTTCAAAGAAATGCATTTATTGGAATCAGCTGTTGAAACAGGACATAGATATTAATTCCCGTTCAGAGTTAATAATAATTATATCAGACCTAAGTCTAAATATACCTTTAATGTACTGACTCTAATGAGTAAACTTTGCCAAAAGTGCTATGATTATCATTTCCTGAGCTTTCTATTCGGTTCCATTGACCTGTGTGTCTGTTTCTATGTCAGGACCATACAGTTTTGATGACCACAGCTTTGTAATCTAGCTTGAAATCTGGCTGTGTGGTGACACCTGCTCTCTTATTTCTCCCGATGGCTCTGGGTATTTGGTGTCTTCTGTGATTCCATATGAATTTTAGGACTGTCTTCTATGTCCTTGAATAATGCCACTGGAATTCAGATAGGGATTTCATCACATCTGTAGATTGCTTTGGTTGCTATGGACATGTTAACATGATTAACTCTTCCGGTTAATGAGCAGGATGTATGCTTCCGTTT
>NW_027410702.1:0-1066 GCF_003265705.2 Callorhinus ursinus | reverse complement strand
CCTAATGGTAAAGCATGAAAGCATTCCTTTTAAGATTAATAACAAGGGAAGGATGTGTGCAATCACCATTTGTCTTTAATAGACTGGATGGCCCATCATGGATAGTAAGAAAATATAAGAAAATAAAAGATACAAAGACACAAAAAAGAAAAACTCAAATTTTCTTTGTTCATGAATAAAAAATTTTTAATTAAGTTAAAAAATTCTTATCTCCAAAGAATTGCTAGTGAATTTTCAGAATTAAGATTGTTCAGCAAAGCTAAGGGATATAAAACCGATTATTTTTCTACCTAGAAAATGTAATAAGAATGCCATTTACATGATCACAATTAATATAAAGTAGCTAGGAATAAATCCAAGATATGTAAGCCCTTGAAAAAAGTAATCATGCAACTTTATTGTAAGGTCCTAATAAAAGGAGAGATATTCCATGCTCTTGGATAGGAAGACTTAACATTACAAAGGTATCAATTCTCCCTGTATTATCTTAGATTCAACACAATTTCAGTCTCCCTAATAAAGTGTTTTGTAGAACTTGGTGAGCTAATGTTAGAATCTTATGGAAGAGTGGAGGGTCAAGAATAGCTTAGACACTTCTGTAGAAAGTGACCAAAGCCAGGGAAACATGGTTATATCAAGATTATAAGTTTGTAATAATTAAAGCAATGTGATATTGGCTCAGGGATAATAAAACGGACAAAAACTATGTTCACGACAGGAGGGACATCACAGAACAGAGAGGAAAGCGGAAACTATCCAGAGACTGGTGCTAAAACAATTGATTATTCATATTTAAAAAAAAAAAGACATTGCCTTCTACTTTTTATCTCACACGTGCATACACATGCACAATCAATTTTAGTGGCCTAAATATGAAAGGCAAAACTTTACAACTTGCATAAGACAATATAGTGGAATATATTCATGACTTTACGCTAAGGAAGGTTTTTTTTAAGTAGGACAGAAAATCCTCACAAACCACGAAGTTAAAAGGATGACAAATTCAACTATGTTAAAATAAGAATGTCTGCTCATCAGAGGTTACCATTAAAAAAGTAAGAAGACA
>NW_027410701.1:0-1066 GCF_003265705.2 Callorhinus ursinus | reverse complement strand
CCCACAGAGTAAGAGTGAGAATATCCCTCAGTTGCCTAGATGAAACTTTGTGCTGGCTCACTGTACAGACTGTCCAGTTTTCCCCTGTTCTTCTTGTATCTGTGTGCAGCAGTATCTTTTCTGGGACCTGTAAGGCATTTCCAGGGTTAGGGTATCCACAGGGATATGAAGGCAGATCAGAGAGTCTCACTTCACTTGTCAACAACTTCATTCATAATTAAGAAAAAATTACAATTGGAACATCTATTCGTTTTGCAAAAATCACTGAATTTGATATAAACCAGTATTGGCTTATATGTGGGGAAATGAGTACATTGAGGGAAAGCTAAAGCAGGAGGCTAGATAACCCCTCCCAGGAAGGAAATGTGGCACTATATCTCGTAATACCCGTACCGTACAACGTAATTTTGAGAAGGTGAATCCCTGTGTGCTAATACGAAAATAACTCTAATTTGCTAAATGAAACAGGAAGTCAGAGCAGTATGAACAGTGAATAAATAAGAAGAGTGTTATATGTAAATCTATTCGTGAACATGGAAAGTTTTAGAAGATACACAAGAAAACATCAATCGGATTCTGCAGGCTCTACCTAATCCGTGGCCTCCCATCAGTGTTCCCTGAGCATGAGCCCTGTCTCCCCAGGAAGGAGACCCAATGTCAGATACAGATGACAGGCCCAATGAGGAGAGAAGCGAAAAACTAAGGACAAGTATTTGAGCATGTGAAAGGAGAGAGTGCCAGGAGAATCCGTTCTGGATCCTGGGAAGCTCTGAGGTGGAGGGATGATCTGTAAGTGGAAAGAAACCACTGGTAGTATAGCTCCTCCAGATTTCTTCCAAATCCTCCACACCCACCGCTACTCTCTAGCCTGAGCATATCTTGCCACACCATTCCCACCTGCAAGCTCAGGGTTCAGGACTGCCCAGGAAGGGTGAGGGCAGGTCCTGAGTTCCTGCCATGGCTGTTTCTGCTCTTTGGACAATGTGGACAATGGCTTGGGGTTTGTCTCACTCTGGGACTGACATTGAGTTTTGTTCAGTGTTTAGAGGGTACCTGGTGTCTGACA
>NW_027410700.1:0-1066 GCF_003265705.2 Callorhinus ursinus | reverse complement strand
TTGATCTGTTCTACTGTTCTTTTGGTTTCTATTTCATTGATTTCTGCTCTGATCTTTGTTATTTCTCTTCTCCTGCCTGGGTTAGGCTTTATTTGCTGTTCTTTCTCCAGCTCCTTTAGGTGTAGGGTTAGTTTGTGTATTTGTGACCTTTCTTGTTTCTTGAGAAAGTCTTGTATTGCTATATACTTTCCTCTCAGGCCTGCCTTTGCTGTATCGCAAGATTTTGAACAGTTGTGTTTTCATTTTCATTGGTTTCCATGAATTTTTTTAATTCTTCTTTAATTTCCTGGTTGACCCATTCATTCCTTAGGAGGATGCTCTGTAGCCTCTATGTATTTGAGTTCTTTCCAACTTTCCTCTTGTGATTGAGTTCTAGTTTCAAAGCATTGTGGTCTGAAAATATGCAAGGAATGATCCCAATCTTTTGGTACCGGTTGAGACCTGATTTGTGACCTAGGATGTGATCAATTCTGGAGAATGTTCCACGGACACTAGAGAAGAATGTGTATTCTTTTGCTTCGGGATGGAATAATCTGAATATGTCTGTAAAGTCCATTTGGTCCAGTGTTTCATTTAAAGTCTTTATATCCTTGTTGATCTTTTGCTTAGATGATCTGTCCATTATAATTAGGGGGGTGTTAAAGTCCCCCACTATTATTGTATTGTTGTCAATGTGTTTCTTTGCTTTTGTTATTAATTGCCTTATATAATTGGCTGCTCCCACATTAGAGGCATAGATATTTACAATTGTTAGATCTTGTTCTTGGATAGACCCTTTAAGTAGGATATAGTGTCCTTCTTCATCTCTTATTACAGTCTTTGTTTTAAAATCTAATTTGTCTGATGTAAGGATTGCCACTCCAGCTTTCTTTTGGTGTCCATTAGCATGGTAAATGGTTTTCCACCCCCTCGCTTTCAATCTGCTGGTGTCTTTGGGTCTAAAATGATTCTCTTGCAGACAGCATATTGATGGGTGTTGTTTTTAATCCAATGTGATAGCCTGTGTCTTTTGATTGGGACATTGAATCCATTTACATTCAGGGTAACTATTGAAAGGTATGAATTT
>NW_027410699.1:0-1066 GCF_003265705.2 Callorhinus ursinus | reverse complement strand
TCCAGGAACCAGGTAAGCTTGAGCTTCTTTTGCATTCTCCCTGGGGGTCAAGGTATGCATACGATCCTGCTCAAGCCACTTTATGCCAATGTCCATGCTCAGCTGGGTAGCTCAGAAGCTTTGGCGCCTGTTTGTACATTCCTTGGGACCCCGTGACATTTGATGTCATTCCAAGTTACTCACTCGAGGAACACAGGTACCATTGGAGGGTAAGGCGGGGACATTCCAACAGGTCAACACATTTGGCTGACTTTCCCTAGAGATCATTTGTCCAGATTTATGGCATGGCCCACTCAAAACACTCTGAGACCTTACCTGTGAGGAGAAAAGAAAATATGGATCATGTACACCAGTATTTCCTGACCATAGAATCTTCTTTTGCCACTTACGTGTGGTTCTAGAACCAGCACAGGAAACAGATAAAGCAGAGTTGATTTGGGTCTGCAAACTCCCAAGGGGAAAGGCCATCTCATGGACAAGAAGAGTCTACACCTTGGACTCAAGGTGACTCCCCAGCATATCAAAGAGGTCTCTACTTGAGCTTCTCCTTGACACAGGAACGGATCTTCATGGGCTTGCCAAGTGTATGGCAAGAAGTTTTAGGATAGGAACCCATGCTATCTGGTTCCAGCTGCCTTTCTGTTCCCCCAGATTCAGAAAGCACCTCCCTGCCTATTACTCTTCTTTCCCCTCAGATCCAGACCCTGTGCATCTGTTGCTGACCCGACAGCTCCATCTCAGCTCACATTTTCAACAAGTAATTAATGGGAGCTTACTGTGTGCCAGTGGGGGACAAACATGGGAGCTTCCAGAACACATTTCTTTGTTATTTTATAGTTTCAGAGGTCAAATTTAGTGATGCATCTGATTCATGTAACACCCGAAGCTCATTTCCAGTGCCCTTCCTAATGCCCATCACCTAATTATGCCATCTCCACACCCACCTCCACACAAGCAACCATGTTTCATCCCTATAGTTAAGAGTTTCTTATGCTTTAGCTCCCTCTCTGTTTTCATCTTATTTTATTTTGTCTTCCCTTCCACTATGTTCATCGGTTTTGTTTCT
>NW_027410698.1:0-1066 GCF_003265705.2 Callorhinus ursinus | reverse complement strand
CTCTGACTCTCATGAATAAATAAATAAAACATTAAAAAAAAAAGAAAGTGATCCGGTTCCATTCTTCTGCATGTAGTGTCCAGTTTTCCAGGACCATTCACTGAAGAGACAGTCCTTTCCCCGTTGTATATTTTCTGCTCCTGTGTCGTAAGTTAAGGCCATATCTGTGTGGGTTAGTTTCTCAGGTTACTTCTTCTTCTTCTCCTTCTCCTCCTCCTTCTTCAGTTTTTTGTTTTACACTTTATTTTTTGGGAAAGTATTTTTCCTGTCGGAATATACGCAGTGTGGACTTTATTGATTACATGTCATACTATTTGTTAGGACAATTCTCTGACATGTGTTTTTGTAAATGACTTGCTGGATCTATAACTTTCCACAGGTTTAACATTTGGGCAGAACTACTCAAAATGTTATATTCTTCCATCAGATAAGGGATTGTGTCTGATTGTCTTTTGTGATGCTATCAGTTGTGATAATTGATATCTGTTTCTTTTCCATGATAGGTTTATTAAAGTGATTTTAATATTTCAAAAATGTGGATTCTAAATCACTCTTATTAATAATATGTGTTTATATAAAACAAGTTCAAAGAAATGCATTTATTGGAATCAGCTGTTGAAACAGGACATAGATATTAATTCCCGTTCAGAGTTAATAATAATTATATCAGACCTAAGTCTAAATATACCTTTAATGTACTGACTCTAATGAGTAAACTTTGCCAAAAGTGCTATGATTATCATTTCCTGAGCTTTCTATTCGGTTCCATTGACCTGTGTGTCTGTTTCTATGTCAGGACCATACAGTTTTGATGACCACAGCTTTGTAATCTAGCTTGAAATCTGGCTGTGTGGTGACACCTGCTCTCTTATTTCTCCCGATGGCTCTGGGTATTTGGTGTCTTCTGTGATTCCATATGAATTTTAGGACTGTCTTCTATGTCCTTGAATAATGCCACTGGAATTCAGATAGGGATTTCATCACATCTGTAGATTGCTTTGGTTGCTATGGACATGTTAACATGATTAACTCTTCCGGTTAATGAGCAGGATGTATGCTTCCGTTT
>NW_027410697.1:0-1067 GCF_003265705.2 Callorhinus ursinus | reverse complement strand
ATCCAAAATCTATAAAGAACGGATCCAACTCAACACCCAAAGAACAAATAATCCAATGCAGAAATGGGCAGAAGACATGAACAGACCTTCTTCCAAAGAAGACATCCAAATGGCCAACAGGCACATGAAAAAGTGCTCCACATCGCTCGGCATCAGGGAAATCCAAATCCAAACCTCCATGAGATACCAACTCACACCCGTAAGCATGGCTAAAATTAACAAGTCAGGGAACGACAGATGTTGGCGGGGATGTGGAGAAAGGGGAACCCTCCTACACTGTTGGTAGGAATGCAAGCTGGTGCAACCACTCTGGAAAACCGTATGGAGGTTCCTCAGTTGAAAATAGAGCTACCCTTCGACCCAGCAATGGCACTACTGGGTATTGACCCCAAAGATACAAATGTAGGGAACCGAAGGGGTATGTACACCCCAATGGTTATAGTAGCAGTGTCCAAAATAGACCTCAGTGATATGAGGAATTCTTAATCTCAGGAAACAAACTGAGTGTTACTGGAGTGCTTGGGGGTGGGAAGGATGGGCTGGCTGGGTGATAGACATTGGGGAGGGTATGTGCTACGGTGAGCGCTGTGAATTATGCAAGCCTGTGGAATCACAGATCTGGAATTCGGAAACAAATAACGCAGCATATTTTACGAAAAAAGAAAAAAAAAGATAGCAGGAGAGGAAGAATGAAGGGGAGTAAGTCAGAGGGGGAGACGAACCAGGAGAGATGATGGACTCTGAGAAACCCACTGAGGTTTCTGGAGGGGAGGAGGGATAGGGGGATGGGTTAGCCTGGTGATGGGGATTAAAGAGGGCACATTCTGCATGGACCACTGGGTGTTATGCACAAACAATGCATCATGGAACACTACACCAAAACAAATTATGGAATATATGGTGATTAATATACCAATAAATAATTTAAAAAAAATTTGAGGATAACAAGAGAAGCAGAATGAAGGGAGTAATTGAGAGGGGGAGACGAACCATGAGAGAAGATGGACTCTGAAAAACAATCTGAGGGTTCTAGAGGGGAGGAGGGTAGGGGGATAGGTTAGCCTGGT
>NW_027410696.1:0-1067 GCF_003265705.2 Callorhinus ursinus | reverse complement strand
AAAGTGTTATTATGAAATATGCAGTACTGTCACGGAGTGAAGAGAAACAATCCTTCCTAATGTAAGTCCTCTGAAAATGTCCACACTGTACATAGTTATTAGTATAGTGTGCTTTTTCTTGTTTTTGTTTTTTTAGAAGATTGAAAAATTAAAAAAAACTTACTATCTGCAAAAAAATCAGATGAATGGGTAAAGAAGATGTGGTATATACACACAATTGATTATTACTCAGCCATAACAATAAAGGATGAGATCTTGCAATTTGGAACTACATGGATGGACCCAGAGGGCAAAACAAGTGAAATAGGTCAGAAAGAGAAAGACAAATACCACAGAATTTTACTCCATTGTGGAATTGGGAAAACAAAACTAATGAATAAACCACCAAACAAAAAACAGTATCAGACCTATAAATACAGAGAACAAACTGATGGTTGCCAGGGGGAAGAGAAGGCTGCATGGGAAAAATGGGTGAAGGGGAGTGGGAGACACAGGCTTCCCATTATGGGATGAACACCTGACAGGGATGAAAGGCACAGCATAAGGAATGTGGTCAATGGTATTGTAACAGTGTCTCAGGTGACAGATTAAAACTACACTTGTGGTGCTTGTAGGATAAGGTAAATCTTGTCCAGTCACGATAATGTCAACCTGAACCTAACATGATATTGTCTGTCAACACAGCTTCAATTAAAAAAATAGTAAGTCAGAAAGAATATATATAAAACAGAATTGGGTTTGTCTGAGAGTCACAGAAATCCAAATGCAATCCAGCTGCAATCAGCCTCACTCAGCCAGTCTAGGGGCTGCAGGTAACTCCTGTCTCTGGAAACACCCTGCTCTTCCCATCTGTGATAATTTACTTCCAGTTCCCTTCTTCACTGATTTCTCTTTCAGCTTCCTTTCCGGGATTTTTCCTGTGCAGCCCACATGCTCTTCTCCTCACGGTCCTCACGGGGAAGCCCATCTATCCCCTGGCTTCAGAGAGCGCCTCTCTGCTCTTAATCTTCTCTCCCCTGAGCTCCAGACCCTGTGCATCTGCTTTGGGAGGAGACAGCTCCATCTGC
>NW_027410695.1:676-1067 GCF_003265705.2 Callorhinus ursinus | reverse complement strand
AAAGTAGGGGTGCCTGGGTGGCTCAGTTGGTTAAGCACCGGACTCTTTTTTTTTTTTTTTTTTTTTTTTTAATTTTTTTTATTGTTATGTTAATCACCATATATTACATCATTAGTTTTTGATGCAGTGTTCCATGATTCATTGTTTGTTCATAACACCCAGTGCACCATGCAAAACGTGCCCTCCTCAATACCCATCACCAGGCTAACCCATCCCCCCACCCCCCTACCCTCTAGAACCCTCAGTTTTTCAGAGTCCATCATCTCTCATGGTTCGTCTCCCCCTCTGACATACTCCCCTTTTCTTCCTCCCCTGTTATCTTCTTCTTTTCCTTTTTTCTTAAAATATGTTGCATTATTTGTTTCAGAAGTACAGATCTGTGATTCAACAG
>NW_027410695.1:0-576 GCF_003265705.2 Callorhinus ursinus | reverse complement strand
CTCTGACATACTCCCCTTTTCTTCCTCTCCTGTTATCTTCTTCTTTTTCTTTTTTCTTAAAATATGTTGCGTTATTTGTTTCAGAAGTACAGATCTGTGATTCAACAGTCTTGCACAATTCACAGCGCTCACCGTAGCACATACCCTCCCCAATGTCTATCACCCAGCCATCCCATCCCTCCCACCCCCAACCACTCCAGCAACACTCAGTTTGTTTCCTGAGATTAAGAATTCCTCATATCAGTGAGGTCATGTGATACATGTCTTTCTCTGATTGACTTATTTCACTCAGCATAACACCCTCCAGTTCCATCCACGTCGTTGCAAATGGCAAGATCTCATTCCTTTTGATGGCTGCATAATATTCCATTGTGTATATATACCACATCTTCTTTATCCATTCATCTGTCGATGGGCATCTTGGCTCTTTCCACAGTTTGGCTATTGTGGACATTGCTGCTATAAACATTGGGGTACATGTACCCCTTCGGGTCCCTACATTTGTATCTTTGTGGTAAATACCCAGTAGTAAGCACCGGACTCTTGATCTCTGCTCATGTTTTGATCTCAGGGTCG
>NW_027410694.1:0-1067 GCF_003265705.2 Callorhinus ursinus | reverse complement strand
TGCTGATGGGCCCCATCTCTGGGAACAGACATAAGGGAGGTCTTGCAGGCAGATTCCCTCAGGAAGGTCAGGAGGTGGCTGTTGCTTAAAGCAGCCCAGGGCCAAAAAAAACACATTTTTTATTTATTTTTTTTCATTTTTAGAGTCATATTTTATCCCTTCATAGTAGTTACCCTTATTTTTGGCGTATATATATAAGTTGTTCTCTCTTTAAAATTTTGAGATACAGTTTCTTCTAACAGATAAAAATATACCCTAAATCACTAGTGTATGCCTCTGTTCTAGTCTCCTGCCTGATCACATTCTCTCCCTTTTTTCCTTTTTTTTTTTTTAATCTTCTTTCTTTTTTTAAACAACTTCTTATCTTATCAGGTCCTTTTATAAAATCTTTTATAATTTTCATCTTTACACTCATATTCTATCCCTTCATTGTATCAACCCTTATTTTGTAGATATATGTCTTTCTTCCTTTAAAATTTTAGGAGGCACTTTTTTCTAACAGACCAAAATACGCCCAAAATCTAGAGTGTGGCACTGATGTATGCACTAGCCTGATCATATTTGATCACATTCTGCTTTTTTTGTATTGTTCTGTTTTTGTTTTTATCTTTTTTTTTCTTTTTCTTTTCTCTTTCTTTTTTCTTTCTTTCCCTCTCTTTTCCCCTGCTTTCAGGTCTTTTCGGATTTGTATACAGTATATTTGCGGGGGACGTTGTAAACCTGTTAGCATTTTGTTCTCTCATTCATCTATTCTCCTCTGGACAAAATGACAAGATGAAAAAAATCACCTCAGCAAAAAGAACAAGAGGTAGTACCGTCAGCCAGGGACCTACTCAATACGGACATTAGTACGATGTCGGACCTAGAGTTCAGAATCATGACTTTAAAGATACTAGCTGGGCTTGAAAAAAGCGTGGAAGTTATTAGAGAAACGCTTTCTGGAGAAATAAAAGAACTAAAATCTAACCAAGTCGAAATCAAAAAAGCTATTGATGAGGTGCAATCAAAAATGGGGGCACTAACTGCTAGGATAAATGAGGCAGAAGAGAGAATCAGTGATATAGAAG
>NW_027410693.1:0-1067 GCF_003265705.2 Callorhinus ursinus | reverse complement strand
GGCCCTCCTCCTCTTCCCTGTGCAACCCGATGCCAGGGTAGCCTTCTCGAGAGTCAGCTCTGGCCGTGGTGTCAGCCCCTGGATGGAACAGTTCCATGGATCCCCTGTGAGGTGAGGACAATGCCCTGCCCTGGAAGGGGCCTGCAGATCCCCAATCAGGAGAACCACATCTCCATTTTCAGCCTGGCCTGCCCTCCCCTTAGTCTTCCTCAGGGAAGCTCCACCCACTTCCTGAGCTGAGAGCTCTTAAATTAAAAATGAATATTTTGTTACATTTCTCAGTGCCTTAGCTCACCCTTGGCATGTCTTTCAAAACTGTTAGTGGGTTTTCAGCAGTCCCGGAAGGCTGTCTGCTCAAGGAGGGGATGACCTGGGAGGGGCAACCTTCCCTCCCACCTCCCTCAGCATGTCCCTGAGCCCTGGAGCCAGCTGTCCCACTGAGGGATGAGGACCCGAGCCAGCCCATCCTGAGCCCAGGCTCTGTGTCAGCTGTGTAGACTGATGTTTGCCAGGAGCAGTGGGTAGCTGGCACAGGCCAGGAGCAGATGGTTTCTCCTTCTCATTCCTCCACCCCCCTCCCTCCCAGAGGTAGCTCCGAGCAGCCTCCAAACCTTGCATCTCGAAATCCCTTGACCTGTGCCTCCTGCCTTCAGCTGGTGACCTTGGTGTTTTCCCGTTGCTTCGGCCTCCCATACCGGCTCCCACGGCAGGTCCTGGATCAGGGAAGGGGTCACACCGTTGTCTGTGGTTGGTCTTCTTCCTGTCCGGCACTGAGCCCTCCCACCTTTGCGTCTTCCATGTATGGGCTTGGAAGCAAGCCCATCCACAGGGAACCTATTTTCCCCATGGATCCAGGTAATGACCATTGAATTAGAGATCCAGGATATGTCACAAAGCTGCTCTGAAACCTGTCCCACAATCTGTGACCATCTCACACTAAAACAGAAAGAGTAATAGCTTCCTGGACTGGGAAGTGGCATCTGTCTCTACTTAAACTCTTGAATGCATAGGTGCCGAGCCTGGACAGAAAGGGACCATGGCTCCCGTGGGCTAGGATTAACAGGTAA
>NW_027410692.1:491-1067 GCF_003265705.2 Callorhinus ursinus | reverse complement strand
CGACCCTGAGATCAAAACATGAGCAGAGATCAAGAGTCCGGTGCTTACTACTGGGTATTTACCACAAAGATACAAATGTAGGGACCCGAAGGGGTACATGTACCCCAATGTTTATAGCAGCAATGTCCACAATAGCCAAACTGTGGAAAGAGCCAAGATGCCCATCGACAGATGAATGGATAAAGAAGATGTGGTATATATACACAATGGAATATTATGCAGCCATCAAAAGGAATGAGATCTTGCCATTTGCAACGACGTGGATGGAACTGGAGGGTGTTATGCTGAGTGAAATAAGTCAATCAGAGAAAGACATGTATCACATGACCTCACTGATATGAGGAATTCTTAATCTCAGGAAACAAACTGAGTGTTGCTGGAGTGGTTGGGGGTGGGAGGGATGGGATGGCTGGGTGATAGACATTGGGGAGGGTATGTGCTACGGTGAGCGCTGTGAATTGTGCAAGACTGTTGAATCACAGATCTGTACTTCTGAAACAAATAACGCAACATATTTTAAGAAAAAAGAAAAAGAAGAAGATAACAGGAGAGGAAGAAAAGGGGAGTATGTCAGAG
>NW_027410692.1:0-391 GCF_003265705.2 Callorhinus ursinus | reverse complement strand
CTGTTGAATCACAGATCTGTACTTCTGAAACAAATAATGCAACATATTTTAAGAAAAAAGGAAAAGAAGAAGATAACAGGGGAGGAAGAAAAGGGGAGTATGTCAGAGGGGGAGACGAACCATGAGAGATGATGGACTCTGAAAAACTGAGGGTTCTAGAGGGTAGGGGGGTGGGGGGATGGGTTAGCCTGGTGATGGGTATTGAGGAGGGCACGTTTTGCATGGTGCACTGGGTGTTATGAACAAACAATGAATCATGGAACACTGCATCAAAAACTAATGATGTAATATATGGTGATTAACATAACAATAAAAAAAATTAAAAAAAAAAAAAAAAAAAAAAAAAGAGTCCGGTGCTTAACCAACTGAGCCACCCAGGCACCCCTACTTT
>NW_027410691.1:0-1067 GCF_003265705.2 Callorhinus ursinus | reverse complement strand
GCTGAGCTCAGTCAAGGCAGTGTGCTCATAACACCTGGGCATAAATGGATGGAATCAGGAGGAAGCTTCCTTTGCGTGTGAGAAGTGAACTTCAGGGGCTTGGGGAGTGGGCGGCTTGCATCCTTAAGATAGATAGTGCCTCAGGTGATTTGAGGGTGCTGTTTTCAGGAGCCAGTGTGGAGGCTGGTAGATTGAAGTTCACTTAGATGTAATGGGGAAGTGGGTCGCTTATGTGATCCCAACACTTAGAATCTCCTGTGCTTAGCTGCTCAAACCCTGCTGACAATACCTTGGGCTCCACAAACATGAGGTTCCTGGAAGGCCTGGCACCCAGCGCTGCTCACGCCTTGAATCCCTATTCCTTCATTTGTAAAACGCGGTAACATTTTTGGGAGGTGGTTGTGTGAGCAGGAGGTAGGAGATTCCAGGTTTGGGGAGGGGATCTACAAGGGCAGGTGACGGATGTCGCCCAGAGGAGGGAGGGGAGAAGGGGGGTGAGACTGTGAGCGTGGTCCTTGTTCCGGCCTTTCCTGCCCAAAGGCAAAACATTGGCTTTGGGAGGACCTCAGTGTGGGAGTTGCCTCTGTCCCACATCTGGCCTTCTCCGCCCCTAAGGATCACAGGGCATCATAGCCCAGCACCTGCCGAGTCACAGACCAGCACCAGATCCCTCCTGCCTCCTTCACTGCTGCTTGACACCCACAGGCAGGGTTCTGGGGTTTTTAGGGAAGCTTGGAACTCCGGCGACCAGGGTGGGACTGCTAGTTTGAGGGACTATTCCGAGGTGTGCTGACAGGCAGAGAACAACTACAGGTAGTTATGGAAGTAGAGCGTTAGACTTATACAGATTCATAGGAAGCCACAGGTAGTTCAGAAAGGTCCCTTCACAGAGGCACCATTCACTCCTTTTTGATTGTTTCCAGTCTTTCAGCAATTACAAATAAACCCCCAGTGAAAATCGTGCACTCATTACCTGGGACCCCAATAACACAGATATCATTTCTCTTTATGGAATCATTGACTTCTCCAAGTATCCCTTTATGACCTAATAGATTTCTTTCTCTCTT
>NW_027410690.1:0-1068 GCF_003265705.2 Callorhinus ursinus | reverse complement strand
TTGTCAAATGCTTTTTCTGCATCTATGGAGAGGATCCTTTGATTCTTGTTCTTTCTTTTGTTAATGTTTGTATCGCATTGATTGATTTGCGGATGTTGAACCAGCCTTGCAACCCAGGGATAAATCCCACTTGGTCATGGTGAATAATCCTTTTAATGGACTGTTGGATCCTATTGGCTAGGATTTTGGTGAGAATTTTTGCATCCCTGTTCATCAAGGATATCGGGCTGTAATTCTCCTTTTTGATGGGGTCTTTGTCTGGTTTTGGGATCAAGGTAATGGTGGCCTCATAAAATGAGTTTGGAAGTTTTCCTTCCATTTCTATTTTTTTGAACAGTTTCAGGAGAATAGGTATTCTTCTTTAAATGTCTGATAGAATTCCCCTGGGAAGCCATCTGGCCCTGGGCTTTTGTTTCTTGGGAGATTTTTGATGACTGCTTCAATTTTCTTAGTGGTTATAGGTCTGTTCAGGTTTTCTATTTCTTCCTGGTTCAGTTTTGGTAGTTGATACATCTCTAGGAATGCACCCATTTCTTCCAGGTTATCTAATTTGCTGCCATAGAGTTGCTCATAATATGTTCTTATAATTGTTTGCATTTCTTTGGTGTTGGTTGTGATCTCTCCTCTTTCTTTCATGATTTTGTTGGTTTGGGTCATTTCTCTTTTCTTTTTGATCAGTCTGGCCAGGGGTTTATCAATCTTGTTAATTCTTTCAAAGAACCAGCTCCTAGTTTCGTTGATCTGTTCTACTGTTCTTTTGGTTTCTAGTTCATTGATTTCTCCTCTGATCTTTATTATTTCTCTTCTCCTGCTGGGTTTAGGCTTTATTTGCTGTTCTTTCTCCAGCTCCTTTAGTTGTAGGGTTAGGTTTTGTATTTGAGTCCTTTCTTGTTTCTTGAGAAAGGCTTGTATTGCTATATATCTTCCTCTCAGGACTGCCTTTGCTGTACCCCAAAGATTTTGAAAAGTTGTGTTTTCATTTTCATTGGTTTCCATGAATTTTTTAAATTCTTCTTTAATTTCTTGGTTGACCCATTCATTCTTTAGTAGGATGCTCTTTAGCCTCCA
>NW_027410689.1:0-1068 GCF_003265705.2 Callorhinus ursinus | reverse complement strand
AAGGGAAGCCAGGGCAAAAATGAACTCTTGGGATTTCATCAAGATAAAAAGCTTTTGCACAGCAAAAGAAACAGTCCACAAAACCAAAAGACAACCGACAGAATGGGAGAAAATATTTGCAAATGACATATCAGATAAAGGGCTAGTATCCAAAATCTATAAAGAACTTATCAAACTCAACACCCAAAGAACAAATAATCCAATCAAGAAATGGGCAGAAGACATGAACAGACATTTTTCCAAAGAAGACATCCAAATGGCCAACAGACACATGAAAAAGTGCTCAACATCGCTCGGCATCAGGGAAATCCAAATCAAAACCTCCATGAGATACCACCTCACACCCGTCAGAATGGCTAAAATTAACAAGTCAGGGAACGACAGATGTTGGCGGGGATGTGGAGAAAGGGTAGTCTTTCTGGAAAACAGTATGGAGGTTCCTCAAACAGTTGAAATTAGAGCTACCATTCGATCCAGCAATTGCACTACTGGGTATTTACCCCAAAGATACAAATGTAGGGACCCGAAGGGGTACGTGCACCCCAATGTTTATAGCAGCAATGTCCACAATAGCCAAACTGTGGAAAGAGCCAAGATGCCCATCGACAGATGAATGGATAAAGAAGATTTGGTATATATACACAATGGAATATTATGCAGCCATCAAAAGGAATGAGATCTTGCCATTTGCAACAACGTGGATGGAGCTGGAGGGTGTTATGCTGAGTGAAATAAGTCAATCAGAGAAAGACATGTATCACATGACCTCACTGATATGAGGAATTCTTAATCTCAGGAAACAAACTGAGTGTTACTGGAGTGGTTGGGGGTGGGAGGGATGGGATGGCTGGGTGATAGACATTGGGGAGGGTATGTGCTACGGTGAGCGCTGTGAATTGTGCAAGACTGTTGAATCACAGATCTGTACTTCTGAAACAAATAACGCAACATATGTTAAGAAAAAAGAAAAAGAAGAAGATAGCAGGAGAGGAAGAATGAAGGGGAGTAAGTCAGAGGGGGCGACGAAGCAGGAGAGATGATGGACTCTGAAAAACAAACTGAGGTTTC
>NW_027410688.1:0-1068 GCF_003265705.2 Callorhinus ursinus | reverse complement strand
TATATGGACCACATTTTCTTTATCCATTCATCTGTTGAAGGGCATCTTGGCTCTTTCCACAGTTTGGCTATTGTGGTCATTGCTGCTATGAACATTGGGGTGCATGTGGCCCTTCTTTTCACTACATCTGTGTCTTTGGGGTAAATACCCAGGAGTGCAATTGCTGGGTCATACGGTAGCTCTATTTTTAGTTTTTTGAGGCACCTCCACACTGTTTTCCAAAGTGGCTGTACCAACTTGCATTCCCACCAACAGTGTAAGAGGGTTCCCCTTTCTCCACAACCTTTCCAACATTTGTTGTTTCTTGCCCTGTCCCTTTTTGCCATTCTAACTGGTGTAAGGTGCTGTCTCAATGTGGTTTTGATTTGAATTTCCCTGACAGCTAATGATGATGAACATTTTTCTTGTGTCTATTAGCCATTTGTATGTCTTCTTTGGAGAATTGTCTTTTCATGTTTTCTGCCCATTTATTGCCTTGATTATTTGTTTTTTTTGTTTGTCGAGTTTGAGAAGTTCTTTATAGTTCTTGGATATCAGTCCTTTGTCTGTAGTCTTAATCCCCATCACCCAATAACCCATCCCCTCATCTACCTCCCCTCTGGCAACCACCACTTTGTTCTCTATACAGAAGAATCTGTTTTGTCGTTTGTCTCTTTTTTCCCATTGTTTTGTTTCTTAAATTCCACATCTGAATGAAATTATATGGTATTTGCCTTTCTCTGACTGACTTATTTCACTTAGATTTATACCCTCTAGATTCATCCATATTGTAAAAGTCTACATCAAAATAAAACATTTCTGCACAGCAAAATAAACAGTCAACAAAACAAAAAGACAACCTACTTAATGGGAGAAGATATTTTCAAATGATATATCCAATAAGGGGTTAATACCCAAAATACATAAAGAACTTATACAAGTTAACACCAAAAAAATTAATAATAACTCAATGTAAAAATGGCCAGAAGGCATATACAGACATTTCTCCAAAGAAGACATCCAGATGAACAACAGACACATGAAAAAATGCTCAACAGCACTCATCACTAGGGAAATGCAAATCAAAAT
>NW_027410687.1:0-1068 GCF_003265705.2 Callorhinus ursinus | reverse complement strand
CAGGTGTAAATTCATTCAAGGAGAGCAAGACTTGTTCACTGAAAAGCGTAAGAAGCAATGCTTCTGCGAGAGATGAAAGACCAAATGGGGGAAAAGAATTGTATGCATGCATTGGAAAATTTAATATAGTTCATATGGCAATAGTATGCAAATAGATCTACAGAGTCAATACAATTCTATCAAAAATTTTTCTTCTGCATTTTCTAAATTCTGTCAATTCCTTGTAGTATATTTCCTTTCAGACGTTGTAGTTTTCATCTCTTAAAAATAGAGAGGGTGTTGTTTATATTTTCTATTTATCGGTTTAAAATTTACAACTGATGGAAAACTTATACTAAAAGCTTTCATATCCTTCTCTGGCGGTTCTCACATGTGTCAGCTCTGGATTATTTTCAGATGACGGATCTGGCTCCTGATTAGGGGTCATTTTGCCTGGGAGAGCTCCAGGCCCTGTTCCCTCTACTGCTTTCAAATGATTGCCCCCTGACTTGCTGGCCTTTCCTCCCATGGAGGCCCTGAGCAGGACCTCACTGCAAGCCACACCAGGGACCCTGCACAGCTCTGGTTAGGTGACTTTCCTCAGACCAGCTGGTTTGTCCCACATCACCTTTCCCTTTTATTCCCCAGGCATCCCAGTTTGGCTGGTAAAATACCTGGCGCTTTCTATTTTTTAGGTTAAGCAGGCAGTGTGTCTCTTTGCCTGTTCCAGCTCCTAGAGGCCCCTCCTCCATGCTCAGCCCCAGCCCCAGTCCCAGCAGGCAGAGTCCTCCTCACAGAGCCTCCTTCTGACCTCTTCTCTGCCTCTTTGTGTTTTAAGACCCCCTTGTCATTGCAGGGCGCCGCCTGGATAATCCAGGATCATCTCCCCATCTCAAAGTCTTTAACATAAGCACCTGTGCAGGGTCCCTTTTGCTGCAGGATGGAACATGTGCACAGATTCCTGGCATTAGCCTGGGCAGCTCCTAGGGAGGGGGCATTATTCTACCCAGCAGCACACTATTGATCTCAGGTGACAACTAAAGTTGGACGTCCCCTCTCCACCCTCCAATCTTTTCTAATTTAAACATT
>NW_027410686.1:0-1068 GCF_003265705.2 Callorhinus ursinus | reverse complement strand
TTTGAAAAGATTCAGAAATTCTTTCTCAGATTTTCTTCTTAAATCAGCATACTGATTTGAGGTAAAGAGGAAGCACCTATGGAGTTTGAAAATATTTCCTTTAGCTGTCTGCAAATTAACTGATTAATTCATACTCAATGCAGGAACACTCTATCAGTTCACACCAGACCCTGAGAGGCCACTGAGAAATCTGAAAAGAGCAAAATCAGGAGTGTTCCCACTCTTACTTTCTGTATAGTGAACATCAAAATTGTAGATACATATAATAAATATATATTACACCACGAGCATCTTTAGCATAGGTATTGAAGGACACATTTAACACTGTTTTAAACCACAAATGCTAGGGGTGTCTGGTTGGCTCAATGGGTTGAGCATCTGGCTCATGGTTTTGGCTCGGGTCAGGAGCTCAGGGTCATGGGATCAAGCCCCCCCCCCTGGAGCCCCCCCATGGGTCCCGCACTCAGTGGGAAGTCTGCTTGAGATTTTTTCCCTCTCTCTGCCCTTACGCCCGCCGTCTGCCCCCCATGCTCACATGTGTGCTCTCTCTCTCTCAAATACATAAATCTTAAGAAAATAAACTGTAAATGCTAAATACCCTATTTCAAATACTCTAATTTATGAATTAATATATATGATATTACAATGGCACTTTACCACAGTAATTGGAGAACAGTCCAGTTTTTTGCCAATTTTATGAATATATTCCTTAACTAAGTGTACAATGACATAACACTTACATGTCTTTTAGGAAAATGTACTGTACACAGTTATAAGACTATAGAACTAAGCTTAATCATACTTTAATTAGAAATTTCACGTTTGTGTTATGTTTCTGTTAAAGGAAAACTGTGTTACTCCAATGCTTTTAATGTAATGACTTTTGTTCAAGATTATGAAAAATTTGAATAACTTCTCTCAAGACCATTTCATTTCAAATTTATACAACTTGTTTAGTCAGCTGACCAGAAAGAAAGGAAACAAAAGGAAAATATTTGCCCAGATGAGGTAGAGAATGTTCACACGAATTCAATGCGTAGTTCTCTTGGTTGTTCTGTTTCATCCTTA
>NW_027410685.1:528-1068 GCF_003265705.2 Callorhinus ursinus | reverse complement strand
GTGGAAAGAGCCAAGATGCCCATCGACAGATGAATGGATAAAGAAGATGTGGTATATATACACAATGGAATATTATGCAGCCATCAAAAGGAATGAGATCTTGCCATTTGCAACGACGTGGATGGAACTGGAGGGTGTTATGCTGAGTGAAATAAGTCAATCAGAGAAAGACATGTATCACATGACCTCACTGATATGAGGAATTCTTAATCTCAGGAAACAAACTGAGTGTTACTGGAGTGGTTGGGGGTGGGAGGGATGGGATGGCTGGGTGATAGACATTGGGGAGGGTATGTGCTACGGTGAGCGCTGTGAATTGTGCAAGACTGTTGAATCACAGATCTGTACTTCTGAAACAAATAACGCAACATATTTTAAGAAAAAAGGAAAAGAAGAAGATAACAGGAGAGGAAGAAAAGGGGAGTATGTCAGAGGGGGAGACGAACCATGAGAGATGAAGGACTCTGAAAAACAAACTGAGGGTTCTAGAGGGTAGGGGGGTAGGGGATGGGTTAGTCTGGTGATGGGTATTGAGGAGGG
>NW_027410685.1:160-428 GCF_003265705.2 Callorhinus ursinus | reverse complement strand
ACAAAATTCCTGAAGAAATCCTTAATGAAACAGAAATCAGCAATCTACCTGATAAAAAGTTCAAAGTAATGGTCATAAAATGTTCACCAAACTCAGGAGAAGAATGTCTGAACACAGGGAGAGCCTCAACAGAGAGATACAGAATATTTTTAAAGTATCAAACAGAATTTACAGAGCTGAATAATAGAATAATTAGAATAGAATAATTGAACTGAAAATACACTAGAGGGATTCAACAGCAGACTGGAGGAAGCAAAAAAAAAAAAAA
>NW_027410684.1:0-1068 GCF_003265705.2 Callorhinus ursinus | reverse complement strand
GGATGCAAAAATTCTCACCAAAATACTAGCCAATAGGATCCAACAGTACATTAAAAGGATTATTCACCACGACCAAGTGGGATTTATCCCTGGGCCGCAAGGCTGGTTCAACATCCGCAAATCAATCAACGTGATACAATACATTAACAAAAGAAAGAACAAGAATCATAGGATCCTCTCAATAGATGCAGAAAAAGCATTTGACAAAGTACAGCATCCTTTCTTGATCAAAACTCTTCAGAGTATAGGGATAGAGGGTACATACCTCAATATCATAAAAGCCATCTATGAAAAACCTACGGCGAATATCATTCTCAATGGGGAAAGGCTGAGAGCCTTTCCCCTAAGGTCAGGAACGTGGCAGGGATGTCCACTCTCACCACTGCTATTCAACATAGTATTAGAAGTCCTAGCCACAGCAATCAGACAACAAAAAGAAATCAAAGGCATCCAAATCGGCAAAGAGGAAGTCAAACTCTCACTCTTTGCAGATGATATGATACTTTATGTGGAATACCCAAAAGACTCCACCCCAAAACTGCTAGAACTCATACAGGAATTCAGTAAAGTAGCAGGCTATAAAATCAATGCACAGAAATCAGTGGCATTCCTATACACCAACAACAAGACAGAAGAGAGACAAATCAAGGAGTCGATCCCATTCACAATTGCACCCAAAACCATAAGATACCTAGGAATAAATTTAACCAAAGAGGCAAAGGATCTGTACTCAGAAAACTATAAAATACTCAGGAAAGAAATTGAAGAAGACACAAAGAAATGGAAAAACGTTCCATGCTCATGGATTGGGAGAACCAACATTGTGAAGATGTCAATGCTACCTAGAGCAATCTACACATTCAATGCAATCCCCATCAAAATACCCTCCACTTTTTTCAAAGAAATGGAACAAATAATCCTAAAATTTGTATGGAACCAGAAGGTTCCGAATAGCCAGAGGAATCTTGAAAAAGAAAAGCAATGCTGGCGGCATCACAATTCCGGACTTCCAGCTCTATTACAAAGCTGTCATCATCAAGACAGTATGGTACTGGCACAAAAACAGAC
>NW_027410683.1:0-1068 GCF_003265705.2 Callorhinus ursinus | reverse complement strand
GTTACAGGAGGCATACGGAAGCTACCAGGGTTTTGTCACCAGAAAAGGCTGAGTTTTGAACCCCAAATTACTGAAGTGCCTTGAATTAGGAGCCCTCAGTTTTCCATTATCAAGGGACAGAAGAGCTTTCAGTCTCTCTTCTCATCCACAATGTGACTGGGTATAAAGTCCCTGTGGTCACCTGTGGAAAGCTGCAAGGTCTAACCTACTCGCCAAACCCTTGCTGCCCACTGCTGGCCTGCCAAGAACTCTATCCCCTCTCTCCAGAGAAAATAAAGTCACTCGGATGGGGAGGGTGGATTCTCGCATTGTGACCAGCGAGGGTGGGAAGCAGAGGTTCACTGAGGTCTAGAGGCCTGGCTCTGCGGTCGCAGAGCTCAGAGACCATGTGACATGGCCCTTCCACTCACAGATGGGGAAATGGATGTCCAGAGAGGAGAGGAGTTGGCCCGCAACCACAAAACCCCATCTCGAGCTCTTCCCCAAGTGCCGTTTCAGGGGACAATCCCCCATTTCCAGAAGGTATCAACTGGGGATCCAGGCCCCAGATAGAGCCATAGCCCATACACCATTTGAAAAATGCGCAGGTTCTCCTGGGGCTGCATGGACCCTTCAACCCGGCGACCACAGGAGCCATCATTGGTGAGGTTGTGGACAGGGGACTCGGCTGCCAGTTTGTCCCGCTCTAAAAGTGGACAGTGTCCCGCATTCTGGTGGACATCACCACTAGGCACCACATATGGCCCCTGCACTTCAGAGACCATTGAAGAAATGACCAGCAGTGCCCCTACCCCTGTGAGAGCCCCTCCCATACTCACCTTTCTCTTTCAAGAATCCCCAGCCAGTCACCCAGCAGGCCTGGGGAACTCCAGGTGGTCCTGCCCTAAATTGGGGCAGGCAGCCCGATCCGATGAATTGCCCACAGGGAACGGGAGGGGTGATCTTCGTGAGAGTGATGTCATTGTGCTCTAAACTGGGGATGTATTTTGCATGAATGAAGATTTCTCGACATATCTCTCCTGTTGAGGCGGCTTCCCTGGCTTATGGATCCCATACATAATTTCCCTT
>NW_027410682.1:0-1068 GCF_003265705.2 Callorhinus ursinus | reverse complement strand
TAGGGGAATACTGCACATTGAATTCATGGCTTTTTTTACCATGATTCTTTAGTCTCTCAAAGTTCATTTTTTTAAACTGTCTTTTTTTTGAATTTTTCTTTTTCCCTTTTTCAACCAACATCTTATCAATCCCTTTTAAAAAAACATTTTTATTTTTCATTTTTAGAGTCATATTCTATCCCTTCAGAGTAGTTACCCTTATTTTGGCATATATATATAATGTTGCTCTCTCTTTAAAATTTTGAGATACAGTTTCTTCTACCAGATCAAAATACACCCTAAATCTCTAGTGTATGGCTTTGTTCTAGTCTCCTGCCTGATCCCATTCTCTCCGCCCGCCTTTTCCTTTCTTTCTTTTTTAAATCCTCTTCTTTCTTTTTTCAAACTTATCATTCCTCTTATAATTTTTTTTATAATTTTCATCTTAACAGTCATCTTCCATACCTTCATTGTATCAACCCTTTTTTTGTACATATATAAGTCTTTCTTTCTTTAAAATTTTGGGGGGCACTTTCTTTTTTTTATTTTTTTATTGTTAGGTTAATCACCATATATCATTAGTTTTTGATTTAGTGTTCCATGATTCATTGTTTGTGCATAACACCCAGTGCTCCACGGAGAACGTGCCCTCTTTCATACCCATCACCAGGCTAACCCATCCCCCAACCCCCTCCCCTCTAGAAACCTCAGATTGTTTTTCAGAGTCCATCGGCTCTCATGATTCGTCTCCCCCTCTGACTTACTCCACTTCATTCTTCCCCTCCTTGCTATCTTCTTCTTCTTTTTTTCTTAAAATATATTGCATTATTTGTTTCAGAAGTACTCATCTGTGATTCAACAGTCTTGCACAATTCACAGTGCTCACCATAGCACATACCCTCCACAATGTCTGTCACCCAGCCACCCCATCCCTCCCACCCACCACCACTCCAGAAACCGTCAGTTTGTTTCCCGAGGTTAAAAATTCCTCATATCAGTGAGGTCATATGATACATGTCTTTCTCTGATTGACTTATTTTACTCAGCATAACACCCTCCAGTTCCATCCATGTCATTGCAAATGGCAAG
>NW_027410681.1:0-1068 GCF_003265705.2 Callorhinus ursinus | reverse complement strand
AGGGTGGTTGTGGATAACGGAACCCAGACCCTGTCTTTTCCCCGTGCGCTGGCAATCCCCTGGGTCCCTTGGGGAACCCTGACCATCATGCCGACTGTCGCACCGTCCCTATGGGACCTGGTTCCGGGTCCTCCAGCCCCACAGTGAGGAGAGGTGAGGCCAGGCAGTAACGGGGGAGGGCAGATTGGACACTCCCTGGGGTCCATGGATCCCTGCTCAGTGCAGACCCTGTTGTGTGCTGGCCCCTCGGGCACCGAGATTCCAGCTCCTGGTCTGGCTCCGGGAGGGATACCAGAGGGTGGCTCCTGCTAGCTCAGATGTGTCACTCTCTCCTGGAGCTACAGCCTGTCCATGCAGTTGAACTCCCCCTCCTAGTCGGCCAGCTCATCTTCACGGTCAAGAAGAGGCCATCAAGAAGGTCAGGGCCCAGTGCGTGGCTGCTCAGGCAGGCGAGGGCTCAATTTCAACTGAGGGAGACTCTGGCTTGTCTAAGCAGGGGCTCTGGAGGGCTGCCTTTCCATCTCCTCTGCTGACCAGCTCTGGGACTGGAGACATTTTACCTCCCCTCGCTGGGCATCGCTCTCCTCCTCTGTGCGATGGGTTGATGCTGAATGATCCCTCCCATGGCGGGAACATGTGGAGTGCTGCTGATTGACGTAAGCCTGGCACGGTGCTTGGATTGCCGAGTGCCCAGGGGGATGGTGAGCGGTGTGGGCAGTGAGCACTCCTTCCCCAGAAAGCAATTTAGCTCTTCCATGCAGCCGCCAGGCCACTAGCTGGGAGGCGAGGGGCAGTGGCCGACCACACTCCTGACATCAGGGCCTTGGGTGCGGATCTTCCTTAGCACTGGGACACGGTGGGGACCGCGGGACATTGGGCCAGCTCCTCTCTCTGAGGGAAGGAGACGAAAGATGGCATTCCTTGGGGACCCCCAAGGCCACATAAGAGGGGAGGAGGCTTGCCCCAAAAGAGTACATTGAAATTCTGCTTCTGTTAGAACCTGAGCGTTGGGCTTTGGTTATTTCACTTGCGGGGCTGACGAGATACACTTGTTCGCCAAGACTCCTC
>NW_027410680.1:0-1069 GCF_003265705.2 Callorhinus ursinus | reverse complement strand
CTGTCTATTTTATCACTAATACTAAACTGCTTTGATTATTGTAGCTCTATAACTTTCCCTAAAAGATTTTATTTATTTGAGAGAGAAATAGAGAGAGAGAGCACAAGTAGGGGGGAGGGGCAGACAGAGAGGGAGAAGCAGACTCCCCTCTGAGCAGGGAGCCTGAGGTGAGAGGTTCCATCCCAGAATCCTGAGATCATGACCTGCGCAGAAGGCAAATACCTAATTGGCTGAGCCACCTAGATGCCCCTGTAGCTCTATAACTTTGAAGTCCAGTAGTGTCAGGTCTCAGACTTTGTGCTTTTCCTTCAATATTGTGCTGAATATTCTGGGTCTTTTTTCTTTCGATTTAAATTTTAAAATCAGTTTTTGTCATATCCACAAAATAACATTGTTGGATTTTGATTTGGATTGCAGAAATCTATAGATCAAGTTGGGAAGAACTGACATCTTGACAATATTGAGTCTTCCTGTCCATGAACATGAAATATTTCTCCATTAATTTAGTTTTTCTTTAATTTTGTTCATCAGAGTTTTGTAGTTTTCCTCATATAAACTTTGTAAGCATTTTTTTTTGACGTCTACCTGTTTCATTTTGGGTTGTACTAATGTGAATTGTATTGTTTTAAATTTCTAACTCCATTTTTTCACTGCTGGTATATAGGAAAGCAATTAACTTTTGTATACTAACTTGTATCCTGCAACCTTGCTAAAAGTGCTTATTCCAGAATTGTTAATATTTTATACATAGAGATCATGTCATCCGTGAACAAAGACAGTTTTATTTCTTCTTTCCCAATCTGTATCTTTTTTTACTTCCCCTTTTTTTGTCTTATTGCATTAACTGGAATTTCCAGTACAGTATTGAAAAGCAATGTTGAGAGGGTACCTCCTTGCCTTGTTCCTGATCTTAGTGGGAAATCTTTGAGTTTCTCACCATTTTGTATGGTGAGAAGCTCCAGGGATTTTGTACATTTTTTTTTATCAAGTTGAGGAAGGAAATTCCCCACTTTACTGAGAATTTTTTTTTTAATCATGAATGGGTATTGGATTTTCTCAAATGGTTTTT
>NW_027410679.1:0-1069 GCF_003265705.2 Callorhinus ursinus | reverse complement strand
TCACAGTGGGCCCAGTAGGCCCCGAACCCATCCCAGTCCTGGAGCACTTCATCCAGCAGCAGGCAGAATCGCACACTGGTTCCCTGACCTCTGTAGTGAGGGCTGTTCTGGTGGCCAAGCCAAGTGGGAGCCTCTGGACTGCCTAGTATAGTAAACTCTTCTTGGAGGGATTTCTGAGATCAGTGCCCCCATCAAGGACTGGAAGGGTGCATGGGTAGTGAGCCCTGCATCATCTGCACTCAGCTCACTCACTCGACGGTGCAGAACAAAGATGGATTGTCTTAAACTTACCACGTGGTACTCTTAATTGCAGTTGCTGTTCCCGATGCTTGAGCAAATGAACACATCCTCTGGAACGTTCTCTGCAGTGGTCTGTCTGGCAAATGCTTTTAGGAAGGACCACCAGATCAGCTTGCTTTCAGCCGCCAGCAGTGCATTGTATCGTCGCACCTCAGGGGTATACCAGCTCTCCAGCCCTGTGTCATGCTTTATGTCACAGGGCCCTTGACTGTCTCTCTGTTTACAGGATAGCATGCTGGCCCATTACATGGGGGATACCATGCGGACTGGCTCAAGTAAGAAGTAGCAGCTACTCTAGATGCACTGGAAAGATGTTTGCTTGTCAGAGGTGGGAAATAAATCTGACAAATTAGATACTTTCATCCTCATTGAAATTTCTAGGGATCCAGTGGAGTGGGGCTTGCTGAGGTATCTTTCTTTGGTGAAGGATAGATTTTGCATCTGGCTCTTCCTACAACCAAAAGGAAGACACACTTGGGGTGTCTGGGTGGCTCAGTTGGTTAAGCATCCAACTCTTGGTTTCAGCTCAGGTCATGATCTCAGGGTCATGAGATTGAGCCCCACATCATGCTCTATACCCAGTTGGAAGTCTGCTTGAGATTCTTTCCCTCTCCCTCCCCCCTCTCCTCTTCCCCCCCACTCACACACATGCTTGTGCATGCACGCTCTCTCTCTCTCTCTCTCTGTCTCAAATAAATAAAATTTACAAAAGAAAAAAACAAAACTAAAAGGAGACATGGCGCCTAGTGAGCCCCTTAGCATTTTGGAA
>NW_027410678.1:0-1069 GCF_003265705.2 Callorhinus ursinus | reverse complement strand
AGAGAACAGAGAAAACAGATTTGGGGAGGAAAGATGATGGTCCAGTTTGGGACCTACTGATTTTTACTGATAACCTTTTATTGGATTGATAAATAAGTAAATAATAAAATACAGATACTTGATCTCTGCAAGCACAACTTAGAGAGGAAATGAGCTAGTGTTTAGGGAAGTTGGAACTTTTAATTTTCCACATCTGTGACCTCGGCAAGGAGCCTCCTGTTTGTGTGTCTCATTATCCTCGAATGTAAATGATGATGATGGAAACTCCATCTTGGGGTTGAGTGACAACCCAATGAGTTGGGACAGGTAAAAGTTGAGAACAGTGCATAGTCCACAGTAAATACTCAAGAAATGTCAGCTATTATGACTATTATAACAATTCTTCCATTTGGGAGATAAGTCAAGACCCACTGCACCTGTGGCGGTGAAGGTTTCCATCATTTCATTTCTCCGTGGAAGGCAGAATCAGCAAGAGCTTCCTAGATGGACTCAAGGCCTAAGATTCCTTGCACTCTCTCTAGTTTGCAGACACTTCTAAAAGGTAATTCTGCTTCTATGGTAGAAGAATCAGTGTTGAGGCACCTGGGTGGCTCAGTTGGTTAAGCGTCTGCCCCCGGCTCAGGTCCTGATCTCAGGGTCCTGGGATTGAGTCCCACATCAGCCTCCCTGCTCAGGAGGGAGTCTGCTTGTCCCTCTGCTCCTCTCCCTGCTTGTTGTCTCTCTCTGTCTGTCTGTTCCTCTCAAATAAAATCTTGAAAAAAAGAAGAAGAATAATCAGTGTTGGTGGGGGAATATCAGAGTCAAGAGTTGCAGTATCGCTAGAATAAGTGCTTGGTCAACCAGCTTGTACCAACTTGCAGAAGCCAATTGTTAAGTTTTTGAGAATTTTGCAAGTTGGTTGTTGCCATTATTAAAAATGAAATCATATAATCATACAAATAAGTGAATAATATAAAAGTAAGGTAATAAATACTTAAAACTCAGCATTTCAAATTATTTTACTATTATGTATGCTCTTGAGATTATTCTTACCTGTTTTATCTTTGGGGTGGAAATACAATATAATGTT
>NW_027410677.1:0-1069 GCF_003265705.2 Callorhinus ursinus | reverse complement strand
TGTACCTTCCTCGGTGCTCATCAGAGTAAGTAAGTGTCCTCTGAACCTTGTACCTTCCTCTGTGCTCCTCACAGTAAGTAAGTGTCCTCTGATCCCTGTCCCTTCCTCGGTGCTCATCACAGTAAGTAAGTGTCCTCTGAACCCTGTACCTTCCTTGGTGCTAATCACAGTAAGTAAGTATCCTCATAAACCGGTTCCTAACTCGGTGCTCATTACAGTAAGTAAGTGTCTCTTAACCCTGTACCTTCCTCGGTGCTCATCACCGTAAGTAACTGTCCTCTGAACCCTGTACCTTCCGCGGTGCTCATCACAGTAAGTAACAGTCCTCTTAATCCTGTAGCTTCCTCGGTGCTCATCACAATAAGTAATAGTCCTCCTAACCCTGTAACTTACTCGGTGCTCATCACAGAAAGTAAGCGTCCTCCTAACACTGTACCTTCCTCGGTGCTCATCAGAGTAAGTAAGTGACCTCTGAACCCTGTACCTTCCTCGGTGCTCGTCACAGTAAGTAAGTGTCGTCTGAACCCTGTAACTTCCCTGGTGCTCGTCAGAGTAAGTAAGTGTCCTCTGAACCCTGTACCTTCCTCGGTGCTCATCACAGTAAGTAAGTGTCCTCTGAACCCTGTACCTTCCTCGGTGATCATCACACTAAGTAAGTGTCCTCTTAACCCTGTACCTTCCTCGGTGCTCATCACAGTAAGTAAGTGTCCTCTGATCCCTGTACATACCTCGGTGTCATCATAGTAAGTAAGTGTCCTCTGAACCTTATACCTTCCTCGGTGCTCATCACAGTAAGTAAGTGTCCTCTGATCCCTGTACCTTCCTCGGTGCTCATCACACTAAGTAAGCGTCCTCCTAACCCTGTACCTTACTCGGAGCTCATCACAGAAAGTAAGCGTCCTCCTAACCCTTTACCTTACTCGGTGCTCATCACAGTAAGTAAGTGTACTCTGAGCCCTGTACCTTCCTCGGTGCTCATCACACTAAGTAAGAGTCCTCTGAACCCTGTACCTTCCTCGGTGCTCATCAGAGTAAGTAAGTGTCCTCTCAACCCTGTACCTTCCTCGGT
>NW_027410676.1:0-1069 GCF_003265705.2 Callorhinus ursinus | reverse complement strand
GCCCTCAAGGCAAACACCCCAGAGCAGGTTCCAGTGCTTACACGTCAGCCCTGCCGTGCCCCTAGACCCTAGCCGTCACCCTAGAGGCCTCTGAGGGTCTGTCCCCAGGGGCTTGACTCCAAAGCCCTAGGGATTTGGGACACCTGACCATTACCAGAGGACTCAGCCTGCCACTAACACAGAAAATATGCCATTGGGAACTCCAGTAAGCATTCAGAACAGGAGATCTGTGTTGGTCCATCCCAACTAAACCCAAGTTCAACGTACCAACACCGCAATCCCTGAGCCTGACACTCCCCCCGACGCACAGCCTCAACTCAGACCCCGGGAAGCTCATCGCAGTGCCCGGCACATCAGGCCTGTCAAGCCCCTCAGCCCTAAGGCTCACCCTAGGTTGGCTTCTGAGGGGTCTGTCTCCGGGGCCTGGCTCCAAACCACAAAGGATTCGGGACACCCGAGCAGTATCAAGGGACTCAGGCTGCCACCCGGAAGGAAACTGCGCCACTGGCAACTCTGGAAAGCATTCAGAGCAGGAGAACTCTGAATGCCCATCCCAGCAAAACTACCCTTTCTTCGCCCCCTGGCGACAAACCGTGAGCCTGACACTCAACCTCACGCACACCCTCAAGACAAAGCCCCAGTAAGCAGACCACAATGCATACACATCAGGTATTCGGTGCCTCCTAGGCCCTAACCCTATCCCTCGCTGGCTTCTAAGGACTCTGGCCCCAGAGGCCTGGCTGTAAAGCCACAGGGTTAGGGGGCACCTTAGCAATACCAGAGGATTCAACCCGTCTCCCAGAAGGAAACTTCCGCATTGGGAACCTGCGGCAAAGTTTTCGCAGTAAAACTCTGCGTGCGCATCCCAGCGAAATGCCACTTTCAATGGCTCCCTGCCTGGAAATCCTGACCTGACTCTCACCCTCACCCACGCCCCAACTCAGATCCCCTGCCCCCCAAAGATAGCCCCAACGTGGGCAGATAATGACTGAAACGACACTAGGCCATAAGCCTATCCCTAGGTTAGGTCCTGAGCTTCTGTCCCAAGAAGCCTGGCTTCAAAGCCCCA
>NW_027410675.1:0-1069 GCF_003265705.2 Callorhinus ursinus | reverse complement strand
CTAATACTATGTTGAATAGCAGTGGTGAGAGTGGACATCCCTGCCGCGTTCCTGACCTTAGGGGAAAAGCTCTCAGCCTTTCCCCATTGAGAATGATATTCGCTGTAGGTTTTTCATAGATGGCTTTTATGATATTGAGGTATGTACCCTCTATCCCTATACTCTGAAGAGTTTTGATCAAGAAAGGATGTTTTACTTTGTCAAATGCTTTTTCTGCATCTATTGAGAGGATCATATGATTCTTGCTCTTTCTTTTGTTAATGTATTATATCACGTTGATTGATTTGCGGATGTTGAACCAGCCTTGCAGCCCAGGAATAAATCCCACTTGGTCATGGTGAATAATTCTTTTAATGTACTGTTGGATCCTATTGGCTAGTATTTTGGTGAGAATTTTTGCATCCATGTTCATCAAGGATATTGGTCTGTAATTCTCTTTTTTGATGGGGTCTTTGTCTGGTTTTGGGATCAAGGTAATGCTGGCCTCATAAAATGAGTTTGGAAGTTTCCCTTCCATTTCTATTTTTTGGAACAGTTTCAGGAGAATAGGTATTAATTCTTCTTGAAATGTCTGATAGAATTCCCCTGGGAAGCCGTCTGGCCCTGGGCTTTTGTTTCTTGGGAGATTTTTGATGACTGTTTCAATTTCCTTAGTGGTTATAGGTCTGTTCAGGTTTTCTATTTCTTCCTGGTTCAATTTTGGTAGTTGATACATCTCTAGGAATGCACCCATTTCTTCCAGGTTATCTAATTTGCTGGCATAGAGTTGCTCATAATATGTTCTTATAATTGTTTGTATTTCTTTGGTGTTGGTTGTGATCTCTCCTCTTTCATTCATGATTTTGTTGATTTGGGTCATTTCTCTTTTCTTTTTGATCAGTCTGGCCAGGGGTTTATCAATCTTGTTAATTCTTTCAAAGAACCAGCTCCTAGTTTCGTTGATCTGTTCTACTGTTCTTTTGGTTTCTAGTTCATTGATTTCTGCTCTGATCTTTATGATTTCTCTTCTCCTGCTGGGTTTAGGCTTTATTTGCTGTTCTTTCTCCAGCTCCTTTAGGTGTAGGGTTAG
>NW_027410674.1:0-1069 GCF_003265705.2 Callorhinus ursinus | reverse complement strand
GGTAAATGGTTTTCCACCCCCTCACTTTCAATCTGGGGGTGTCTTTGCGTCTAAAATGAGTCTCTTGCAGACAGCATATTGATGGGTCTTGTTTTTTAATCCAATCTGATAGCCTGTGTCTTTTGATTGGGGCATTGAGCCCATTTACATTCAGGGTAACTAGTGAAAGGTATGAATTTAGTGCCATTGTATTACCTGTAAGGTGACTGTTAACTGTCTGTTGTCTGTGTTCGTTTCTGCTCTTTGCTGCTTTTAGATTCTCTCTTTGCTTAGAGGACCCCTCTCAATATTTCTTGGAGGGCTGGTTTCGTGTTTGCAAATTCCTTTAGTTTTTGTTTGTTCTGGAAGCTTTTTATCTCTCCTTCTATTTTCAGTGATAGCCTAGCTGGATATAGTATTCTTGGCTGCATATTTTTCTCGTTTAGTGCTCTGAAGATATCTTGCCAGTCCTTTCTGGCCTGCCACGTCTCTGTGGATAGGTCTGTTGCCAATCTAATGTTTCTACCATTGTAGGTTACATATCTCTTCTCCCGAGCTGCTTTCAGGATTTTCTCTTTGTCTCTGAGACTCGTAAGTTTTACTATTAGATGTCGGGGTGTTGACCTATTTTTATTGATTTTGAGAGGGGTTCTCTGTGCCTCCTGGATTTTAATGCCTGTTTCCTTCCTCACATTAGGGAAGTTTTCTGCTATAATTTTCTCCAATATACCTTCTGCCCCCCTCTCTCTCTCTTCTTCTTCTTCTGGGATCCCAATTATTCTAATGTTGTTTCGTCTTATCGTATCACTTATCTCTCGAATTCTGCCCTCGTGATCCTGTAGTTGTTTCTCTCTCTTTTTCTCAGCCTCTTTATTTTCCATCATTTGGTCTTCTATATCGCTGATTCTCTCTTCTGCCTCATTTATCCCAGCAGTTAGTGCCCCCATTTTGGATTGCACCTCATCAATAGCCTTTTTGATTTCGATTTGGTTAGATTTTAGTTCTTTTATTTCTCCAGAAAGGGTTTCTCTAATAACTTCCACGCTTTTTTCAAGCCCAGCTAGTATCTTTAAAGTCATGATTCTGAACT
>NW_027410673.1:0-1069 GCF_003265705.2 Callorhinus ursinus | reverse complement strand
AAAAAAAAAAAAAAAGCCATAAATCTATGTGCAGTATTCCCCTAGCGCTGGAGTTCTCCCATTCTCCTTGATCAATCAACTTGGTCTTGGCTTGCTGGCTGTTTGTGCTGATCTTCTGGGGGAGGGGCCTGTTGCTGTGGTTTCCAAATGTCTTTGCCGGAGGCGGAATTGCCCCGCCCTTGTCGGTCCAGGCTAAGGAAGCTGCTCGGGTTTGTTCTCAGGAGCTTTTGTTCCCTGCAAGCTCTCCGTACAGCCTTGGAGGACCAGGGCAGAAATGGTGGCCTCCCAATCTCCACCCGGAGGAGCTGAGAACTCGGGGCCCCGCTCCTCAGTGTGTCCCCAGAGAAAAGCAGTCACTCCCGTGTCCCCGGTCTCCGGCCGCACTCCGTGCTCACCCGGCCTGTGATCGAGCGTTGCTCTCTCTGGCACCCGGCCCCGCACGGAGTCTCCAAACCCAGCAGATCCCTGCAGTGCGATCCCGCACCGCTCCTCCCCGGGAAGGAAGGGGAGTCTCCCCGGATCTGCCGCTTGTTGGGTCCCTGCTGGGGGAGCCGTGCCCCGACTGGGCCGCAGATCACAGTTTATGGCAACCCCGAGCTGAGAGCCCGCGACTCTGCTCCGTCTCTGCAGCCGGCTTCCCCGCTCTGATACCTGGGAGCTCTGGCGCACTCAGGCACCCCCGGTCTCTCCGTGACCCCAAGGGTCCTGAGACCACACTCTCCCGGGAGGATTCCACCCCCGCTTAGCCACTGCAGCGACGTCCCTCCGCCGAGCCAACTTCTAAAAGGTCCGATTTTGTGCTCCGCGGCTCTATCACTTGCCAGAAGCGGCCGGCGGAGGCCCCTCCCCCGCCGTCTATCCTCCCGAATATCACCTCGGATTCACTTCTCCGCACGTCCTACCTTCCAGTAAGTGGTCGCTTCTCTGTTCAGAGAGTTGTTGCTACTCTCCTCTTCGATCTCCTGTTGAGTTCGTAGGTGTTCAGAATGGTTTGATCCCTATTCAGCTGAATTCCTGAGACAAGACGAAATCTAGGTCTCCTACTCCTCCGCCATCTTGCTCCGCCCCC
>NW_027410672.1:0-1069 GCF_003265705.2 Callorhinus ursinus | reverse complement strand
TTGTGATTGAGTTCTAGTTTCAAAGCATTGTGGTCTGAAAATATGCAGGGAATGATCCCAATCTTTTGGTACCAGTTGAGACCTGATTTGTGACCTAGGATGTGATCAATTCTGGAGAATGTTCCATGGGCACTAGAGAAGAATGTGTATTCCGTTGCTTTGGGATGGAATGTTCTGAATATGTCTGTGAAGTCCATTTGGTCCAGTGTGTCATTTAAAGTCTTTATTTCCTTGTTGATCTTTTGCTTAGATGATCTGTCCATTTCAGTGAGGGGGGTGTTAAAGTCCCCCACTATTATTGTATTGTTGTCAATGTGTTTCTTTGCTTTTGTTATTAATTGCCTTATATAATTGGCTGCTCCCACGTTAGGGGCATAGATATTTACAATTGTTAGATCTTCTTGTTGGATGGACCCTTTAAATAGGATAATGTGTCCTTCTTCATCTCTTATTACAGTCTTTGTTTTAAAATCCAATTTGTCTGATGTAAGGATTGCCACCCCAGCTTTCTTTTGGTGTCCATTAGCATGGTAAATGGTTTTCCACCCCCTCACTTTCAATCTGGAGATGTCTTTGGGTCTAAAATGAGTCTCTTGCAGACAGCATATTGATGGGCCTTGTTTTTTAATGCAATATGATAGCCTGTGTCTTTTGATTGGGGCATTTAGTCCATTTACATTCAGGGTAACTATTGAAAGATATGAATTTAGTGCCATTGTATTGCCTGTAAGGTGACTGTTACTGTATATTGTCTGTGTTCCTTTCTGATCTATGCTTCTTTTAGGCTCTCTCTTTGCTTAGAGGACCCCTTTCAATATTTCTTAGAGGGCTGGTTTCATGTTTGCCAGTTCCTTTAGTTTTTGTCCTGGAAGCCTTTTATCTCTCCTTCTATTTTCAATGACAGCCTAGCTGGATATAGTATTCTTGGTTGCATATTTTTCTCGTTTAGTGCCCTGCAGATATCATGCCAGTCCTTTCTGGCCTGCCAGGTCTCTGTGGAGAGGTCTGTTGCCAATCTAATATTTCTACCATTGTAGGTTACATATCTCTTCTCCCGAGCTGCTTTCAA
>NW_027410671.1:0-1069 GCF_003265705.2 Callorhinus ursinus | reverse complement strand
TCCTCCAGCCCTGTCCCCTGTCCCTGTGGATACATGGTCTTCCTGGAGCTGTTCCTGCAGACAGTTCAGAAGCAGTTCATGGTGGGACACAGGGTCACCTACTACGTCTTCACCAATCAGTTGCCCGCAGGGCCCCATGTGCCCCTCCGGGAAAGCCAGAAGGTGGTGATCCTCGAGGTTCCTGGCACCCAGTGCTGGGAGGACGCGTCCATGCAGAGCACGTGATGATCCGCCGCTTCTGTAAGCAGCTCTTCCTGTCATCGCGCGCTGAAATAAAGTTCTCAGACACCAATCTCAGCGGCCATGCAGGGCTGCCTCTGCAAGTAGGGCAGCAGCAGCTGGGTTCTGCACATCGCTTTTATGTCATTTTTTATGAGAAAAGCAAAGGCAGATGCCTCAAAGCGTGGGAAAGGAGGACAAAGGGATGGCAAGTATCCTGAAGCTGTGAAGCAGGCCTGCACCCTCCTCTACACACAGGCACGCAGGGAGGCCGTCATAGGATCGGGGAAGAGTGGGTGTTTGTGCTAGCAAACGCCAGGTGCAGGAAGGGGGGCACGGAGGGTTACATTCTTTCCTGGCTCCTAACCTAGGCCCTGCCCCTGGGGATCATGGGATCCTGCTCCGACCGGGCCATTGTGTTCAGTAGCCCGAGAACAGGAACGCTGCTGACGTTTGAGCTGCTTCCACAATCACTCCTTAGGGCTGACCATATATTTTCTAAGATTAACTCCACAATTCCTCCGTGAGGTGGACTCCCTGGTGTGCACAGAGGTGGACATGAAGTTCCACGACCACGTGAGTATGGAGATCCTGTCTCCCCACTTCGGCACCCTGCACCCCGGTTTCTACCAGGCAGCCCACAAGGACTTCAGCTACGAGCATTGGCCACAGTCCCAGGGGCACATTCCCCAGGGGCAAGGGCGACTTTGACTACAAGGGGGCCTTTTCTGGGGGGCCGGTGGTAGAGGTTCACCAACTGACCTTGGCCTGTCACCAGACAATGGGGGTCAACCTGGCCAATGGGATCAAGGCTGTGTGGCATGATGAGAGCCACCTGAACAGGTACCTG
>NW_027410670.1:0-1069 GCF_003265705.2 Callorhinus ursinus | reverse complement strand
ACTCTGAACGCCCATCCCAGCAAAACTACACTTTCTGCGCCCCCTCGCGGCAAACCCTGAGCCTGAAACTCAACCTGACACCCACCCTCAAGACATACAGCCCATCCCAAGCTCGCCACAGTTCCCACTGACCAGGAGTGCCGTGCACCTGGTCCCTAACCCTAACCCTCACTTGGCTTCAGAGAGCTCTCTCCCTAGGTCCCTGGCTCCATGCCCCAGGGATTTGGGCCACCTGAGCAATACCAGAGAACTCAGCCTGACACCACAAAGCAAAATGCGCCATTTGGCACTTCTGAAAGCACTGGGAGGAGAACCCTGCATGCTGTGGTCCCTAGGCCCTAAACCCAAGCCTAGATTGGCTCTTAAGTGCTTTGTTCCCGGAGGTCTCGCCCCTGAGCCCCAAAGACAAGGGACACCTGAGCAATACCAGAGGACTGAGCTTGCCACCCAGTGAGAAAACCCACCGTTTGGAACTCCGGAAAGGATTCACAGCAGGAGAATGCTGCATGCCCATCCCAGCGCACCCACCCTTTCAGCCGTCCCCCGGCCGAAAAGAAGAGCAAGACACTCACGCTGACCCACGCCTTCAACCCTAACCCCCGGGAACCTCGACGCAGTACTGGGAGGCCAGGACTCCCGCGCCCCTATGTGCTAACCCTCAACCTCGGTTGGCTAGTGAGGGGTCAGTCCCCAGAGCCTGGCTCCAAAGCCCCACAGATTCGGGACACCCGAGCAATATCCAGCGACTCAGACTGCCACCCAGAAGGAAAATGCGATATTTGGTACTCGGGAAAGCATTCAGAACAGGAGAACTATGAATGCCCATCCCAAGGAATCCACAAATTTTGCGCCCTCTAGTGGCACACCCCGAGCATGACACGAAACCTAACCCACGCCCTCAAGACAAACCCTGGATGCTGCCACGTCGGGCCGGCCGTGCCCCTAGGCCCTAACACTATCCCTCCTGGCCTTCTGAGGTCTCTGGCCCCAGAGGCCTGGCTCTGAAGCCACAGGGATCGGGTCACCTGAGCAATACCAGAGGATTCAGCCAGTCTCCCAGAACGGAACC
>NW_027410669.1:0-1070 GCF_003265705.2 Callorhinus ursinus | reverse complement strand
AAAAGAAGAAGATAACAGGAGAGGAAGAAAAGGGGAGTATGTCAGAGGGGGAGACGAACCATGAGAGATGATGGACTCTGAAAAACAAACTGAGGGTTCTAGAGGGTAGGGGGGTGGGGGGATGGGTTAGCCTGGTGATGGGTATTGAGGAGGGCACGTTTTGCATGGTGCACTGGGTGTTATGAACAAACAATGAATCATGGAACACTGCATCAAAAACTAATGATGTAATATATGGTGATTAACATAACAATAAAAAAAATTAAAAAAAAAACTAATGATGTAATATATGGTGATTAACATAACAATAAAAAATTTTAAAAAAAAAAGAAAAAAAAAAGAATGAATGGGTCAACCAGGAAATTAAAGAAGAATTCAACCAATTCATGGAAACCAATGAAAATGAAAACACAACTGTGCAAAATCTTTGGGATACAGCAAAGGCAGTCCTGAGAGGAAAGTATATAGCAATACAAGCCTTTCTCAAGAAACAAGAAAGGTCTCAAATACACAACCTAACCCTACACCTAAAGGAGCTGGAGAAAGAACAGCAAATAAAGCCTAAACCCAGCAGGAGAAGAGAAATGATAAAGATCAGGGCAGAAATCAATGAAATAGAAACCAAAAGAACAGTGGAACAGATCAACGAAACTAGGAGCTGGTTCTTTGAAAGAATTAACAAGATTGATAAACCCCTGGCCAGACTGATCAAAAAGAAAAGAGAAATGACCCAAATCAACAAAATCATGAATGAAAGAGGAGAGATCACAACCAACACCAAAGAAATACAAACAATTATAAGAACATATTATGAGCAACTCTATGCCGGCAAATTAGTTAACCTGGAAGAAATGGATGCATTCCTAGAGCTGTATCAACTACCAAAACTGAACCAGTAAGAAATAGAAAACTGAACAGACCTATAACCACTAAGGAAATTGAAGCAGTCATCATTAATCTCCCAAGAAACAAAAGCCCAGGGACAGATGGCTTCCAGGGGAATTCTATCAGACATTTAAAGCCGAATTAATACCTATTCTCCTGAAACTGTTCCAAAAAATAGAAATGGA
>NW_027410668.1:0-1070 GCF_003265705.2 Callorhinus ursinus | reverse complement strand
TGGCAGAAGGAGAAGGGCCTCCCTCGTTGGGCAGAGGGGAGGCCTCAGGTCCTGCTGGGATTTACAGTGAGGATGCACAGGGAGGATTGAGGGACCCTGGACCCCAGCACACCGTCAGTCAGGGAAGGTCCATTGGGGGGGGGGCTGATTGGAACACGTGGTGAGTCTGGACTTCTGAGTCCGGGTCTCAGGGAGACTGAGGTGAGGGCCTGATGAAAGCAGATGCTCAGGTGGGCAGAGAGGAGGGCCCTGGTCACCCCGTGGCGGGGGGTGGCGTGCAGAGGCCAGGGTTAAACCCTGAGGGAGGACAGAGGGGAGCCCCGCAGAAGCCCACCCATGATGTCAGTCTAGGGAGCCCCCTCCCTGGGCGTGATGGGGACACGTGGCCAGTGCGGCGGACTTCTGCATCTGGGTCTCCCGAGAACCTGGGGTCCATGGTGGATCGAAGGAGCAGGGCCACCCTCAGGGGGGCAGAGGGGCAGGCCCAGGTCCTGTTGGGCTTTACGCTGAAGTTGCAGAGGGAGGACTGAGAGACCCTGGACCCCAGCCCAGAGTCAGTCCCTAGAGGCCTGAGTGGAGGACGGGGACACCCCGATTGTGTTCGTGCGTGCGCTTGTGTGTCCCCCACTTGTCCATCCAGGTGTCCCAGACACGGGATGCCCCGGTGCCCAGGAGCCGATCCGCAGGCAGTAGGGACAGGCAGAGGCATAGGCACCTGGGGAGTCCTGGTGGAGATCAGAAGAAGGCCCGAGAGACCTGGACGCCCCATCTCAGCCTTGGGAAGCCCTGGGCTTCGTGGCCGCACGTGTTGGCCACAGACTTAACCTGGTGGGCTCAGGGCAGGGAGGGCCTTGGTGATGGCAGACCAGCTTGGGGACAGCAGCCAGAGGGGCCAGGGACCTGCCAGGGCTCGAAGCGAGGACCCCCAAGGGACTCCCCAGGGAGGCCGCAGGACCGCGGCCCTGATTCAGCCACGGGAGATTCCTGGGATGGAAGAGCCCACACAGTGTGTGGCCACTTTGACCTCAGGGCTTCCGAGAACCCTTGCCCCTTTGGATGGAGCACTGCCT
>NW_027410667.1:0-1070 GCF_003265705.2 Callorhinus ursinus | reverse complement strand
AAGGAGCCAGTGAGCAGGGCTCCCTCTCTGCTGGGAGGACGTCTCCCCTCCACTCTGGAAGAACCAGGCCAACGCAGGAGCGCACCAGTGCGTGCCTTTGGTATTCGCGGAATGACGGACAGGAAGGCATCAGAAGCAAGAACCAACAAACTTTTACTTTTATTTCTCTATTTCTTGACCCCCATCACTTCCCTCCTCCTTTCTTTCGAATTTTCAACCCATCGCTAGACCCGTGCCCTGTGATTTTGGTCCGGAGCAGAAACGAGGAGGCAAGGGGTCCCAAATGGTTTCCAGGACATGACAAAACTCTTTAACTCTTGAACTGGGTAGGGACAAATGCTGCGGGGTGGATGTCACTCACACACTCAGCCGCTGAAACGGATGAAACCTTCTATGGCAAGGAACCCCACAGGGGAGCTTTCTCCAGGACACCAAGCTCTGGATGTGGGAGTCATCCCAGGGAACAGCCCCCCCCGCCACCCCCAGGAGGCTCCTGGCCCTGCTTTCTTCTCCCACCCTCCCCGGCCCTGCACTCTTTACGACGCCCAGGACTCTGTCTTCATGCACACGCGCGCACACACACACGCACACACGCCTCAGGGAAGAACCAACAAGCGGCCTCGCTTCATGCCCAGCACCCTGAAGGAGAAGCTGCCGACCCCAGCGAAGCTGCCCCCGGGGCTCAGGCCCCCTCTCTCTCATCTCTCACAGCCTCTTCACACAGGGCCAGCGCGGAAGCCGACTGCCCAGGATTGAGCCGGAGGAAATACTCCTCCATTTGCAACTGGCTGGTTTCGGCGTGGGCCCTGGGACCCCACAGGAACTCGTAGCGGGCAGGGTCGCTGCCGGGCACCTGCCGGTACTCCACGTACCCTTCCTGCACCCAGACCTTGGTGAGGAGCTCCCTGGGCTCCCCGTAGATGATGTGCTCCTGGCCTGCATACACCCCCATGAACGGCAGCGCTTCCCACACCTCCTCCTCGGGGGCACGGTCATCCTCCAGGAGGATCACCCCCAGGACGTAAACCAGGAGGCCGTTCTTGGGCATGCCCTGCTCACCGCTCAGCATC
>NW_027410666.1:0-1070 GCF_003265705.2 Callorhinus ursinus | reverse complement strand
ACATTGGGGTACACGTACCCCTTCGGGTCCCTACATTTGTATCTTTGCGGTAAATACCCAGTAGTGCAATTGCTGGATCGAACGGTAGCTCTAATTTCAACTGTTTGAGGAACCCCCATACTGTTTTCCAGAGTGGTTGCACCAGTTTGCATTCCCACCAACAGTGTAGGAGGGTTCCCCTTTCTCCACATCCCCGCCAACATCTGTCGTTCCCTGACTTGTTAATTTTAGCCATTCTGACGGGTGTGAGGTGATATCTCATTGAGGTTTTCATTTGGATTTCCCTGATGCCGAGCGATGTTGAGCACTTTTTCATGTGCCTGTTGGCCATTTGGATGTCTTCTTTGGAGAAATGTCTGTTCATGTCTTCTGCCCATTTCTTGATTGGATTATTTGTTCTTTGGGTGTTGAGTTTGATAAGTTCTTTATAGATTTTGGATACTAGCCCTTTATCTGATATGTCGTTTGCAAATATTTTCTCCCATTCTGTCGGTTGTCTTTTGGTTTTGTGGACTGTTTCTTTTGCTGTGCAAAAGCTTTTTATCTTGATGAAATCCCAATAGTTTATTTTTTCCCTGGCTTCCCGTGCCTTTGGCGACAACAAAAAGAAATCAAAGGCATCGAAATCGGCAAAGCGGAAGTCAAACTCTCACTCTTTGCAGATGATAGGATACTGTATGTGGAAAACCCAAAAGACTCCACCCCAAAATTGCTAGAACTCATACAGGAATTCAGTAAAGTAGCAGGTTGTAAAATCAATGCACAGACACCAGTGGCATTCCTATACACCCACAACAAGACAGAAAAGAGACAAATCAAGGAGTCGATCCCATTTACAATTGCACCCAAAAGCATAAGATACCTAGGAATAAATTTAACCAAAGAGGCAAAGGATCTGTACTCAGAAAACTATAAAATACTCATGAAAGAAATTGAAGAAGACACAAAGAAATGGAAAAACGTTCCATGCTCATGGATTGGAAGAACAAACACTGTGAAGATATCAATGCTACCTAACGCAGTCTACACATCAATGTAATCCCCATCGAAATGCCCTCCACTTTTTTCAA
>NW_027410665.1:540-1070 GCF_003265705.2 Callorhinus ursinus | reverse complement strand
AAATATCTATGCCCCTAACATGGGAACAGCCAATTATATAAGGAAATCAATAACAAAAGCAAAGAAACACATTGACAGCAATACAATAATAGTGGGGGACTTTAACACCCCCCTGACTGAAATGGACATATCAGCTAAGCAAAAGATCAACAAGGAAATAAAGACTTTAAATGACACACTGGACCAAATGGACTTCACAGATATATTCCGAACATTCCATCCCAAAGAATACACATTCTTCTCTAGTGCCCATTGAACATTCTCCAGAATCGATCATATCCTAGGTCACAAATCAGGTCTCAACTGCTATCAAAAGATTGGGATCATTCCCTGCATATTTTCAGACCACAGTGCTTTGAAACTACAACTCAATCACAAGAGGAAAGTCGGAAAAAACTCAAATAAGTGGAGGCTAAAGAGCATCCTACTAAAGAATGAATGGGTCAATCAAGAAATTAAAGAAGAATTAAAAAAATTCATGGAAACCAATGAAAATGAAAACACAACTGTTCAAAATCTTTGGGATGCAG
>NW_027410665.1:0-530 GCF_003265705.2 Callorhinus ursinus | reverse complement strand
AAATATCTATGCCCCTAACATGGGAACAGCCAATTATATAAGGAAATCAATAACAAAAGCAAAGAAACACATTGACAGCAATACAATAATAGTGGGGGACTTTAACACCCCCCTGACTGAAATGGACATATCAGCTAAGCAAAAGATCAACAAGGAAATAAAGACTTTAAATGACACACTGGACCAAATGGACTTCACAGATATATTCCGAACATTCCATCCCAAAGAATACACATTCTTCTCTAGTGCCCATTGAACATTCTCCAGAATCGATCATATCCTAGGTCACAAATCAGGTCTCAACTGCTATCAAAAGATTGGGATCATTCCCTGCATATTTTCAGACCACAGTGCTTTGAAACTACAACTCAATCACAAGAGGAAAGTCGGAAAAAACTCAAATAAGTGGAGGCTAAAGAGCATCCTACTAAAGAATGAATGGGTCAATCAAGAAATTAAAGAAGAATTAAAAAAATTCATGGAAACCAATGAAAATGAAAACACAACTGTTCAAAATCTTTGGGATGCAG
>NW_027410664.1:0-1070 GCF_003265705.2 Callorhinus ursinus | reverse complement strand
GTGATTCTTCGGCTCCATGAGGCAATGACTGGGGTCATCTAATGGGATTCAGCTGGTAGCTGGGCTGTGCTGGAGGGAGGCTGGGCTCTGGTCAGCCCCTCATCTCTATGATGAGTAGGTTTTGTGGCCTCTCCACATGGTCTCCCCTACAGGTCAGTAGGATGTCTTGCAGAGCATGTCAGGCTCCAAGAGCAAGGGTTCTAACAGACAGGAAGTGGAAGCTGCTGGCTTTGGGTGGGAATCAGGTGCAGCACCATATCCACCATATTGTATTGGCCAAAGACATCACAGTAGCACTCAGATTCAATGGGGGGCAAGAGACACTACCTCTCCATAGGAAAGATGTCAAAAACTATGTGGTCATCTTTAATTTGCCATATGTGCCATTTAGTTTCAAATTGGCTTTTGTTCTATACATTGTTTTAGTCCAAATCTCTCTTCCTCCATCACTTAGTTAACAGTAAGCAGAAGAAGGAGAATAGGCTGTGTTCTTGCCTGGGACACAGCTGGGGGCCAGGAATCCATGGGAACGGGGATTGAGAGGGAGGTGACCAGAGGACTGTAAGACACCCAAGGGTACCTCAGGAATATTTGGGAGAGCTCTGGATGTCCCCAGTATATGAGATGAGGCTGGGCATCATATATTTGGATAATAACAATACTTGAGGACTTGGTGATACCTTGTTCCTATAATAAAGTACAATAGAAATCACTTTTGAGCTTCTTCCCCTCCAGAAGATATGCTTCACAAAATCAGGGATTATATCTGCCTTGTTTGTTTGCCATGTCCCAAATGCCCAGCGATTACTCAGTTATACTTTGTTGAATAAATAATATGAATGAACTTATTACTTGCTGTGTGCTTTTGCTCTGTTGGTATTTTGCATAAGTTACCACATTTAACAAAATGACAATCCTACACTGTTATTATCCCCACCTGACAGATGAAGATGATTACCTACTTAAGTCCAGGCATGTCCAACTCCAAGCCTTCAAATGAATTAGGCATTTTGGTTCTCCACTTACAAGTGTAATATGCACGGCATTGAATCCATCCCTAGGGGGGTTAT
>NW_027410663.1:0-1070 GCF_003265705.2 Callorhinus ursinus | reverse complement strand
AAACGAACACAGACAACAGACAGTTAACAGTCACCTTACAGGTAATACAATGGCACTAAATTCATACCTTTCAATAGTTACCCTGAATGTAAATGGGCTCATTGCCCCAATCAAAAGACACAGGCTATCAGATTGGATTCAAAAACAAGACCCATCAATATGCTGTCTGCAAGAGACTCATTTTAGAAGCAAAGACACCCCCACATTGAAAGTGAGGGCGTGGAAAACCATTTACCATGCTAATGGACACCAAAATAAAGCTGGGGTGGCAATCCTTATATCAGACAAACTAGATTTTAAAACAAAGACTGTAATAAGAGATGAGGAAGGACACTATATCCTACTTAAAGGGTCTATCCAACAAGAAGATCTAACAATTGTAAATATCTATGCCCCGAACATGGGAGCAGCCAATTATATAAGGCAATTAATAACAAAAGCAAAGAAACACATTGACAACAATACAATAATAGTGGGGGACTTTAACACCCCCCTGACTGAAATGGACAGATCATCTAAGCAAAAGATCAACAAGGAAATAAAGACTTTAAATGACACACTGGACCAAATGGACTTCACAGACATATTCAGAACATTCCATCCCAAAGCAACGGAATACACATTCTTCTCTAGTGCCCATGGAACATTCTCCAGAATTGATCACATCCTAGGTCACAAATCAGGTCTCAATCGGTACCAAAAGATTGGGATCATTCCCTGCATATTTTCAGACCACAATGCTTTGAAACTAGAACTCAACCACAAGAGGAAAGTCGGAAAGAACTCAAATACATGGAGGCTAAAGAGTATCCTACTAAAGAATGAATGGGTCAACCAAGAAATTAAAGAAGAATTAAAAAAATTCATGGAAACCAATGAAAATGAAAACACAACTGTTCAAAATCTTTGGGATACAGCAAAGGCAGTCCTGAGAGGAAAGTATATAGCAATACAAGCTTTTCTCAAGAAACAAGAAAGGTCTCAAATACACAACCTAACCCTACACCTAAAGGAGCTGGAGAAAGAACAGCAAATAAAGCCTAAACCCAGCAGGAGAAGAGAAATCATAA
>NW_027410662.1:0-1070 GCF_003265705.2 Callorhinus ursinus | reverse complement strand
ATTTCTCTTCTCCTGCTGGGTTTAGGCTTTATTTGCTGTTCTTTCTCCAGCTCCTTTAGGTGTAGGGTTAGGTTGTGTATTTGAGACCTTTCTTGTTTCTTGAGAAAGGCTTGTATTGCTATATACTTTCCTCTCAGGACTGCCTTTGCTGTATCCCAAAGATTTTGAACAGTTGTGTTTTCATTTTCATTGGTTTCCATGAATTTTTTTAATTCTTCTTTAATTTCTTGGTTGACCCATTCATTCTTTAGTAGGATGCTCTTTAGCCTCCATGTATTTGAGTTCTTTCCGACTTTCCTCTTGTGGTTGAGTTCTAGTTTCAAAGCATTGTGGTCTGAAAATATGCAGGGAATGATCCCAATCTTTTGGTACCGATTGAGACCTGATTTGTGACCTAGGATGTGATCAATTCTGGAGAATGTTCCATGGGCACTAGAGAAGAATGTGTATTCTGTTGCTTTGGGATGGAATGTTCTGAATATGTCTGTGAAGTCCATTTGGTCCAGTGTGTCATTTAAAGTCTTTATTTCCTTGTTGATCTTTTGCTTAGATGATCTGTCCATTTCAGTCAGGGGGGTGTTAAAGTCCCCCACTATTATTGTATTGTTGTCAATGTGTTTCTTTGCTTTTGTTATTAATTGCCTTATATAATTGGCTGCTCCCATGTTCGGGGCATAGATATTTACAATTGTTAGATCTTCTTGTTGGATAGACCCTTTAAGTAGGATATAGTGTCCTTCCTCATCTCTTATTACAGTCTTTGTTTTAAAATCTAGTTTGTCTGATATAAGGATTGCCACCCCAGCTTTCTTTTGGTGTCCATTAGCATGGTAAATGGTTTTCCACCCCCTCACTTTCAATCTGGGGGTGTCTTTGGGTCTAAAATGAGTCTCTTGCAGACAGCATATGGATGGGTCTTGTTTTTTAATCCAATCTGATAGCCTGTGTCTTTTGATTGGGGCATTGAGCCCATTTACATTCAGGGTAACTATTGAAAGGTATGAATTTAGTGCCATTGTATTACCTGTAAGGTGACTGTTAACTGTCTGTTGTCTGTGTTCGTTTCTGCT
>NW_027410661.1:0-1070 GCF_003265705.2 Callorhinus ursinus | reverse complement strand
TCTGATAAGTCATTTGCAAATATTTTCTCCCATTCTGTCGGTTGTCTTTTGGTTTTGTGGACTGTTTCTTTGGCTGTGCAGAAGCTTTTTATCTTGATGAAGTCCCAATAGTTCATTTTTGCCCTTGCTTCCCTTGCCTTTGGCGATGTTTCCAGGAAGAAGTTGCTGCGGCTGAGGTCGAAGAGATTGCCGCCTGTGTTCTCCTTTAGGATTTTGATGGACTCCTGTCTCACGTTTAGGTCTTTCAACGATTTGGAGTCTATTTTTGTGTGTGGTGTAAGGAAATGGTCCAGTTTCATTCTTCTGCATGTGGCTGTCCAATTTTCCCAACACCATTTGTTGATGAAGAGACTGTCTTTTTTCCATTGGACGTTCTTTCCTGCTTTGTCCAAGATGAGTTGACCATAGAGTTGAGGGCCCATTCCTGGGCTCTCTATTCTGTTCCATTGATCTATGTGTCTGTTTTTGTGCCAGTACCATGCTGTCTTAATGATGACAGCTTTGTAATAGAGTTGGAAGTCCGGAATTGTGATGCCGCCAGCTTTGCTTTTCTTTTTCAACATTCCTCTGGCTATTCGGGGTCTCTTCTGATTCCATACAAATTTTAGGATTAGTTGTTCCAATTTTTTGAAAAAAGTGGATGATATTTTGATGGGGATTGCATTGAATATGTAGATTGCTCTAGGTAGCATTGACATCTTCACAATGTTTGTTCTTCCAATCCATGAGCATGGAACATTTTTCCATTTCTTTGTGTCTTCCTCAGTTTCTTTCATGAGTATTTTATAGTTGTCTGAGTACAGACCCTTTGCCTCTTTGGTTAGATTTATTCCTAGGTATCTTATGGTTTTGGGTGCAATTGTAAATGGGATCGACTCCTTAATTTGTCTCTCTTCTGTCTTGTTGTTGGTGTATAGGAATGCCACTGATTTCTGTGCATTGATTTTATATCCTGCCACTTTACTGAATTCCTGTATGAGTTCTAGCAGTTTTGGGGTGGAGTCTTTTGGGTTTTCCACATAAAGTATCATATCATCTGCAAAGAGTGAGAGTTTGACTTCCTCTTTGCC
>NW_027410660.1:0-1070 GCF_003265705.2 Callorhinus ursinus | reverse complement strand
ACGCCAAGGTCTCAGTGAGAGGATCTCTTATAGGATTTGGGCTTTAGATGGGAGATGTGGGGAAGGATGGAAAGAGGCAGGGTTTGTTCTATATTGAACACTGGCAGCACAGACAATTTTTTGATTGTGGTAAAGAAGTCATATGCGTTTCCTTAGGGAGGGAGGTCGATGTTTGGATGTAGGTCTGAACAGTATGGTGAGTAGCCTTGTTTTGTCCCATTTCATCAAGGTCTCAAAGCAATCTTGTCTGAGGTTGATATTCTGCATGTAAGATTATTTATTTCACACATGGGAACAAAACAGCCAGGCTAGGAGTGCCAGAGCAGTTCAGGGCATCGGAGGCTGGGATTGTTCTTTGTCCCTGGAAATCCCTAAAACAGAGAACAAGGAAAGAGAGCCCTCTGGTCTCCCAAGCTGTAGCTGGAAACCTGAGTGGGAAACTGAGACTTGGACTAAGTATCTTGAATTTCCTGTGGCTCCATTTCCCATTTCAAAATGGGTCAAAAGGAATTGTTCCTGCATGGGTTGTCCCAGGTGTTAAACTGGTCGAGTAGGCAGCTAGATCTGAGCTGGAGGCAAGGAGGGTGGTACACAGTGCTTTCGTGGTTTCCCACCTGCTGGACTGTCAGATCCAGACCAGCAGGTGCAGAGCTTGTGCTCTCCTTTCCAGCGTGTGTCCTACAATAACCTATGGCTTCCTTATAATATATTTACATTGCGGTTTCCATCCCCCAGTGGGGAAAATGGCCTTGACAGTTCCAGGAAGAACTTTGTTAGGGCCAAAAACTCCCCCTATCAACCATTCGGCTGAGTCCCTTAGATGATTGGAAACATCTTCAGTTGGAGACCACCCTGGCTGTGACCCATAATCTATGAAACATAAAAAGAAAAAACACCCCTAACCCCGGTGCAGCTGCCACCCCAGGGCCCGTCTGCTCTCCCATCTTGAGAGTGGACTGAAGTTCAACCAGGAGTGTAAACCAACTGAGTATACAAGTATGACTGTATAATTGTGACAAAAGAGTATTCCCAGGAAAAGTCCTTCTGGACATTGTTGTTTGAACAGTGGG
>NW_027410659.1:0-1070 GCF_003265705.2 Callorhinus ursinus | reverse complement strand
GTGCTGATCTTCTGGGGGGGAGGGGCCTGTTGCTGTGGTTTCCAAATGTCTTTGCCGGAGGCGGAATTGCCCCGCCCTTGTCGTCCGGGCTAAGGAAGCTGCTCCGGTTTGCTCTCAGGAGTTTTGTTCCCTGCAAGCTCTCGTTACAGCTTTCGAGGACCAGGGCAGAAATGGTGGCCTCCCAATCTCTGCTCGGAGGAGGTGAGAACTCAGGGCCCCGCTCCTCAGTGTGCCCCCAGAGAAAAGCAGTCACTTCCATGTCCCCGGTCTCCGGCCGCACTCCGTGCTCACCCGGCCTGTGATGGAGCGTTTCTATCTCTGGCACCCGACCCCGCGCGGAGTCTCCAAACCCATCAGATCCCTGCAGTGCGTTCCCGCACCGCTCCTCCCCGGGAAGGAAGGGGAGTCTCCCCGTATCTGCTGCTTGTTGGGTCCCTGCTGGGGGAGCCGTGCCCCGACTGGGCCGCAGATCACAGTTTATGGCCACCCCGAGCTGAGAGCCCGGGCCTCAGCTCCGTCTCTGCAGCCGGCTTCCCCGCTCTGATACCTGGGAGCTCTGGCGCCCTCAGGAACCCCCGGTCTCTCTGTGACCCCAGGGTTCCTGAGACCACACTGTCCCGGAAGGATTCCACCCCCCGCTTAGCCACTGCAGCGATGTCCCTCCGCCAAGCCAACTTCTAAAAGTTCCGATTTTGTGCTCCGCGTCTCTAGCACTTGCCAGAAGCGGCCCACGGAGGCCCCTCCCCCGCCGTCTATCCTCCCGAATATCGCCTCGGATTCACTTCTCCGCATGTCCTACCTTCCAGTAAGTGGTCGCTTCTCTGTTCAGATAGTTGTTGCTACTCTCCTCTTCGATCTCCTGTGGAGTTCGTAGGTGTTCAGAATGGTTTGATCCCTATTCAGCTGAATTCCTGAGACCAGACGAAATCTAGGTCTCCTACTCCTCTGCCATCTTGCTCCTCAAAAAGACTTTTAGTAGGCAGAATAATGTCCCCAAAATATCTCCACATCTTAATCTATAGGATCTTTGGTAATGTCTTGTGTCATGGCAAGGGAGAATTAAGGTTGCA
>NW_027410658.1:0-1071 GCF_003265705.2 Callorhinus ursinus | reverse complement strand
TGCTCATGAAGCACCCAGAGGTGGAGGGTAAGACTGTGAGGGCGGGGTGGTGAAGTGGTGGCCACAGACCCTTACACTTCCTCTGAGCACACTGCAATGTGCCCACATTTCCCAGATGTCTGGAACCTCAGACATACCCTGTTATCCAGATGCTAGCTGATATTCTGCTGATAAGCACCAGCTGAGTTGCACTGGCTGTTAAAATCCTGAAATATCTAGGGGCGCCTGGGTGGCTCAGTTGGTTAAGCGACTGCCTTCGGCTCAGGTCATGATCCTGGAGTCCCTGGATCGAGTCCCACATCAGGCTCCCTGCTCAGCAGGGAGTCTGCTTCTCCTTCTGACCCTCTTCCCCCTCATGCTCTCTATCTCTCATTCTCTCTCTCTCAAATAAATAAATAAAATCTTTAAAAAAAAATCCTGAAATATCTGAACCGATGGGTAAATAGCTCCTGTGGTGAGTCAAACAGCTCCTGTGTTGAGACCAGGTGAATAGGACGCTGCACCAATCATGCTTATGGTTAAGGTCTGTTTTGAATCATCTACGTCCATATCACACATGGATGTACACATTTGGACTATCATCTCCACCCTGAGACTGCTAGGTACCTAAACACTTTCCCCCTCCTCCCACAGCCAAGGTCCATGAGGAGATTGACCGGGTGGTTGGCACGAACCGTCAGCCCAAGTTTGAGGACAAGGCCAAGATGCCCTACACAGAGGCGGTGATCCACGAGATCCAAAGATTTGGAGACATGATCCCCATGGGCCTGGCCCGCAGAGTCACCAAGGACACCAAGTTTCGAGAGTTCCTCCTCCCCAAGGAAATTTTCCTGCCCCAGGTAAGGGGACCTCCAACCTGCTCCCTGTGACCCAGCACCCCATTCCCCTTAGAAGCTTCCCAGCCCCTGTCCCACCGCCTCAGTCCAACACTTCCCCAACCACCATGACCCTTCAACCTTCCCACTCAGAGATTCTTGAATCCGGTATCTCCCCAGAGCTCGTGCTGCAAGGATTGTGCACCCCATGTCCCCAAACGTCCTCTCTCAAAAGACATGAACTTCATTTCTAGAC
>NW_027410657.1:0-1071 GCF_003265705.2 Callorhinus ursinus | reverse complement strand
GAAGAGACCCCGAATAGCCAGAGGAATCTTGAAAAAGAAAAGCAAAGCTGGCGGCATCACAATTCCGGACTTCCAGCTCTATTACAAAGCTGTCATCATCAAGACAGTATGGTACTGGCACAAAAACAGACGCATAGATCAATGGAACAGAATCGAGAGCCCAGAAATGGACCCTCAACTCTATGGTCAACTTATTTTTGACAAAGCAGGAAAGAATGTCCAATGGCAAAAAGACAGTCTCTTCAACAAATGGTGTTGGGAAAATTGGACAGCCACATGCAGAAGAATGAAACTGGACCATTTCCTTACACCACACACAAAAATAGACTCCAAATGGTTGAAAGACCTAAACGTGAGACAGGAGTCCATCCAAATCCTAAAGGAGAACACAGGTAGCAACCTTTTCGACCTTAGCCGCAGCAACTTCTTCCTAGAAACATCGCCAAAGGCACGGGAAGCCAGGGCAAAAATGAACTATTGGGATTTCATCAAGATAAAAAGCTTTTGCACAGCAAAAGAAACAGTCCACAAAACCAAAAGACAACCGACAGAATGGGAGAAAATATTTGCAAATGACATATCAGATCAAGGGCTAGTATCCAAAATCTATAAAGAACTTATCAAACTCAACACCCAAAGAACAAATAATCCAATCAAGAAATGGGCAGAAGACATGAATAGACATTTCTCCAAAGAAGACATCCAAATGGCCAACAGGCACATGAAAAAGTGCTCAACATCACTCGGCATCAGGGAAATCCAAATCAAAACCTCAATGAGATACCACCTCACACCCGTCAGAATGGCTAAAATTAACAAGTCAGGGAACGACAGATGTTGGCGGGGATGTGGAGAAAGGGGAACCCTCCTACACTGTTGGTGGGAATGCAAGCTGGTGCAACCCCTCTGGAAAACAGTATGGAGGTTCCTCAAACAGTTGAAATTAGAGCTACCGTTCGATCCAGCAATTGCACTACTGGGTATTTACCACAAAGATACAAATGTAGGGACCCGAAGGGGTACATGTACCCCAATGTTTATAGCAGCAATGTCCACAATAGCCAAACTGTG
>NW_027410656.1:0-1071 GCF_003265705.2 Callorhinus ursinus | reverse complement strand
ACCTACGAACTCAACAGGAGATCGAAGAAGAGAGTAGAAAAAACTCTGAACAGAGAAGCGACCACTTACTGGAAGGTAGCATGTGCGGAGAAGTGAATCCGAGGAGATATTCGGGAGGATAGACGGCGGGGGAGGGGGCCTCCGTCGACCGCTCCTGGCAAGTGATAGAGCCGCGGAGCACAAAATCAGAACTTTTAGAAGTCGGCTCTGCTGAGGGACGTTGCTCCAGTGGCTAAGCTGGGGGTGGAACCCTCGCGGGACAGTGTGGTCTCAGGACCCTCGGGGTCACAGAAAGACAGGGGGGTGCCTGAGTGTGGCAGAGCTCCCAGGTATTGGAGCGGGGAAGCCAGCTGCAGAGACAGAGCTGAGGCGCGGGCTCTCAGCTCGGGGTTGCCATAAACTGTGATCTGTGGCCCAGTCAGGCCACTGCTCCTCCAGCAGGGACCCAACAAGTGGCAGAGCTGAGGAGACTCCCCTTCCTCCTCTGGGAGGAGCAGCGCAGGAGCACACTGCAGGGATCTGCTGGGTTTGGAGACGCCACATGGGGTCGGGTGCCAGAGATAGAAACACTCAGTCACAGGCCGGGTGAGCACAGAGTGCGGTCGGAGACCGGGGAGACGGGAGTGACTGCTTTTCTCTTGGGGCGCACTGAGGAGCGGGGCCCCGAGTTCTCAGCTCCTGCGGGTGGAGATTGGGAGGCCACCATTTTCACTCTGGTCCTCCAAAGCTGTACTGAGAGCTTGCAGGGAACAAAAGTTCCTGAGAGCAAACCCGAGGAGATTGCTTAGCCCGGAGGACTGACAAGGGCGGGGCAACTCCACCTCCAGCAAAGATATTTGGGAACCACGGCAACAGGCCCTTCCCCCAGAAGATCACCAGCCAAGACCAAGTTTACCGATCAAGGAGAACGGGAGAATTCCAGCGCTAGGGGAATACTGCACATAGAATTCATGGCTTTTTTACCATGATTCATTAGTTTTTCAAAGTTAATTTTTTAACTGGTTTTTTTTTTGAATTTTTCTTTTTCCCTTTTTCAACCAACATCTTATCAATCCCTTTTTTAAAAAAAAA
>NW_027410655.1:398-1071 GCF_003265705.2 Callorhinus ursinus | reverse complement strand
AGACTCTAAGAAAAAGTGAATAAAATGGAGGCATCTACGGGCCAAGGAATGCCAAGGATGGCTGGGAGCCACCAACATCTAGAAACGGGCAAGGAAGAATTCTTCACTAGAACATTTGGAGGAGGCACGGTCATGCTGGACACCTTGAATTTGAGCTTCTGGCCTCCAGAACTGAGATAATAAATTTCTGTTGTTTTAAGCCATTAAAAAAAGTAACTAAAACCATCCCCAAGTATAGAGCAAGGTCACAGGATACAAGGTCAGTGTGCAAGAAGCAAATGTATTTCTATATATTAGCAATTAACAATTGAAATGGGAAAAAGTTCCATTAAAATCACACCAAAGACATGAAGTACTTCTTTGTTGTTGGATAACTCTAAAAAGTATATATGTGAGATCTCTATGTTGCAAATTTCAAAACATTGAAAGAAGCAAAGAAGATCTAAAAATTAAGCACTGCATCATCTTCATGCATTGGAAGATTCCATATTGTCATGATGTCAATTCTTCCCACATTCATCAATAGAATAAATGTTCACCCAATCAAAATCCCAACAGGTTTTTAGGTAGAAATGTACAAACAAATTCTAAAATGTATCTAGAAAAGCAAAAGAACTTGAATAACAAACAATTTTGAAAAGAGAACAAAGAAAACTTACTCTACCTGAATCAA
>NW_027410655.1:0-298 GCF_003265705.2 Callorhinus ursinus | reverse complement strand
TAAATTTTTCAAGTACCATTTGTTGAAAAAATTATCTTTTCTTCATTAATTGCCTTTACAACTTCATCAAAAATCCATTGGCAATGTAAGTACGAGTCTCTATTGTGTTCCACTGACCCATGTCTCTGTCCTGTCACCAACACGATACGCCTCAATTGACATGCTTTATAGAAAGTCTTTGATTCAGATAGAGTAAGTTTTCTTTGTACTCTTTTCAAAATTGTTATTCAAGTTCTTTTGCTTTTCTAGATACATTTTAGAATTAATTTCTACATTTCTACCTAAAAACATGTTGGGA
>NW_027410654.1:0-1071 GCF_003265705.2 Callorhinus ursinus | reverse complement strand
AGAGGATCCAGAATCACTGCTCTGGTCGGGGTGAGGAGGCCTTAGGACGGAATGGAGCACCAGGACTGGACAGGGAAACGGGGACAAGGGAGGCTTCTCAGGTTTCTCACATCGCCCATGGAACACACAGATCCTGCTCCTGGGAGAGACACAACACAGAGACAGAGAAGGAGACAGAGAATGAACACAGGACAGAGGGAACCAGTAGAAGTCACAGACTCCATAAGCTTGGAAATGACATCCCGGCACTTGGTGCCATTCTATTCCTGAGAGCGCCGTCATATAGGCCATCCACCCTGGGGGGGAGGGGATTCCACAGGGTTGTGTGACCAGGACTCAGGGGTGTCAGGAGACACTATGGGGACTGCCCAGCACATGGGCTCAGACGAGGCCCTGGAACCTGAGCCTAACCCTAATGGGAGCCCCTGGAAGTCTGTGTTGTGAGAGGACAAGGTAAGAATCAGGTCATTACTACCTTCCCCTGGGGGCTGGGACACAGGCAGGAGGGGTTGGCTTTGCCTGGGCCCAGAGCAATTTCAAGCCCCTCTGAGCTGTTTTCCATGCCAAGCCCAGCCCCTGGCTCATCCTTGCATTGCCAAGTATGCACCAGCCTCCTGTGATAGTGGGCACGGAACATGTGTAGAGTTCCTACCGCTGATGGCATCCCTAGAAGTAGAAGCCATAATACACCGATGTGCAGATGGGGAGCCTTGGCACGCCCTGAGGGGCACGGGGTCTATCCAGGTTCACAGCTCTGGGCATGCACAGGAACCAGGTCTGAACCCAGCTCTGTGTCATCACAGCAGAGTCACCAGCTGCACACAGGCCTCCCCGGGGGCTGGGGGTGGGCTGTGTGGGTGTCACTGTGTGGATGGGGCATGGTGGGAGGGATAGCATTGAGCAGTGGGGGAGGGGGGCTCTCGGGGGCTCTTGTGTGAGGAGGAAGTTGGGTAATGGGACCCTAGGCATTGGTGACCTCATTTCCCTGACAACAGTGCCCAACAGAATTTGGAGCCCCGGTAACCAGGCACCCACATTCCACAGACAGCCCCCTGCCCAGCTCATTTTGTT
>NW_027410653.1:0-1071 GCF_003265705.2 Callorhinus ursinus | reverse complement strand
TGTGCAGTGTTCCCCTAGCGCTGGAGTTCTCCCGTTCTCCTTGATCGATCAACTTGGTCTTGGCTTGCTGGCTGTTTGTGCTGATCTTCTGGGGGAGGGGCCTGTTGCCGTGGTTCCCAAATGTCTTTGCCGGAGGCGGAATTGCCCCGCCTTTGTCGGTCCGGGCTAAGGAAGCTGCTCCGGTTTGTTCTCCGGAGCTTTTGTTCCCTGCAAGCTCTCGGTACAGCTTTGGAGGACCAGGGAAGAAATGGTGGCCTCCCAATCTCCACCCGGAGGAGCTGAGAACTCGGGGCCCCGCTCCTCAGTGCGTCCCCAGAGAAAAGCAGTCACTCCCGTGTCCCCGGTCTCCGGCCGCACTCCGTGCTCACCCGGCCTGTGATCGAGCGTTTCTATCTCTGGCACCCGACCCCGTGTGGAGTCTGCAAACCCAGCAGATCCCTGCGGTGCGTTCCCGCACCGCTCCTCCCCGGGAAGGAAGGGGAGTCTCCCCGGATCTGCTGCTTGTTGGGTCCCTGCTGGGGGAGCCGTGCCCCGACTGGGCCGCAGATCACAGTTTATGGCAACCCCAAGCTGAGAGCCTGCGACTCGGCTCCGCCTCTGCAGCCGGCTTCCCCGCTCCGATCCCTGGGAGCTCTGGCGCACTCAGGCACCCCCGGTCTTTCTGTGACCCCGAGGGTCCTGAGACCACACTGTCCCGACAGGGTTCCACCCCCCGCTTAGCCACTGCAGCGAGTCCCTCAGCGGAGCCCACTTTGAAAAGTTCCGATTTTGTGCTCCGCGGCTCTAGCACTTGCCAGAAGCGGCCGACGGAGGCCCCTCCCCCGCCGTCTATCCTCCCGAATATCGCCTCGGATTCACTTCTCCGCACGTCCTACCTTCCAGAAAGTGGTCGCTTCTCTGTTCAGAGAGTTGTTGCTTCTCTCCTCTTCGGTCTCCTGTTGAGTTCGTAGGTGTTCAGAATGGTTTGATCCCTATTCAGCTGAATTCCTGAGAGCAGACGAAATCTAGGTCTCCTACTCCTCCGCCATCTTGCTCCGCCCGAAAAACAAATATTTTTTAACATTTTATTTA
>NW_027410652.1:0-1071 GCF_003265705.2 Callorhinus ursinus | reverse complement strand
AAAAAAATCATGCATTTGCATATGAAAAGGAAGTTTCAGGGTGAAGAGAAGAAAAGGGAAAATTCTAGGCACAGTCGAGACTAATGTGCACAGGGAGAGCTAGGAGTGCATGTTCTTTTTTTTTTTTAAGATTTTAAAGATTTATTTATTTTAGAAAGAGAGCAAGCACAAGCAGGGGGAGGGGCAGAGGGAAAGGGGCAGAGAGAGAGAGAGAGAAGCAGACTCTCTGCTGAGCACAGAGCCGGTTGTGGGGCTCCACCCCACAACCCTGAGATCATGGCCTGAGCTGAAATTGAGAGTTGGATGCTTAAAGGACTGAGCCATCCAGGTGCCCCAGGAGGGCATGTTATTGAAACAAAGTAAGCATGATGGACAGAATGACAAGGAATGAGTTATTAGATGTAGGGAGTGGAGACACATCATTTTGGACCGGTGGGTCCCTGTAAAAGTTTTGGTTTTCATTCTTAGTGGGATGAGAAGTCTGGTAGGATTTGTGGAAGCGATATGATTCAACTTACTGTTTAACCACTCTGGCTCTTACACTGTGATTAGATTCAAGAGGGCTGAGGTCAAACAGAGCAACAAGCTAGGGGGCTGCAGCAGTACTTCTGAGACCAGGGTCCCTTGGGCCAGTGTGGTGACAGAGAATGAGCTGAGAGATAGACTCTGGATATATTCTGTATTTAGAGTCCACATAGGATGCTGTTGGAATGGGTGTCAGGTGTGTGACATAACAAGATAATTATGGATTATTCTTAAATCTTTGCCTGAAGGAATAGAAAGATTGCTTTCCATTACGTGAGATTAGCATTTGGATATTGCTAGTACCTACCTGAAAGTTATCTTGTGAAGATAAATTATGTTAATATATACAAGTATATATGCCTCTGAATATTGTCTGGCACACAATAAGTGCTCAACAAAATACATTATTACCATATCTATCAATTATTTGGAAGCAGACACAGCTTTTCATATTTTTGTCATGCTCTATTCTACTCTTATTTTTATCATATTTGTATTAAATAGCACTTTGGCATGGCAAGAAGAATAGTCTTAAATTATGTCTGA
>NW_027410651.1:0-1071 GCF_003265705.2 Callorhinus ursinus | reverse complement strand
ATCTGGCTCTGGGCTTTTGTTTGTTTGGCGACATTTTTGATGACTGCCTCAATTTCCTTAGTGGTTATAGGTCTGTTCAGGTTTTCTATTTCTTCCTGGTTCCATTTTGGTAGTTGATACATCTCTAGGAATGCACCCATTTCTTCCAGGTTATCTAATTTGCTGGCAGAGTGTTGCTCATAATATGTTCTTGTAATTGTTTGTATTTCTTTGCTGCTGGTTGTGATCTCTCCTCTTTCATTCATGATTTTGTTGATTTGGGTCATCTCTTTTCTTTTTGGTGAGTCTAGCCAGGGGTTTATCAATCTTGTGAATTCTTTCAAAGAACCAGCTCCTAGTTTCGTGGATCTGTTCTACTGTTCTTTTGGTTTCTAGTTTATTGATTTCTGCTCTGATCTTTATTATTTCTCTTCTCCTGCTGGGTTTAGGCTTTATTTGCTGTTCTTTCTCCAGCTCCTTTAGGTGTAGGGTTAGGTTGTATATTTGAGACCTTTCTTGTTTCTTGAAAAAGGCTTGTATTGCTATATACTTTCCTCTCAGGACTGCCTTTGCTGTATCCCAATGATTTTGAACAGTTGTGCTTTCATTTTCATTGGTTTCCATGAATTTTTTTAATTCTTCTTTAATTTCCTGGTTGACCCATTCATTCTTTAGTAGGATGCTCTTTAGCCTCCATGTATTTGAGTTCTTTCTGACTTTCCTCTTGTGATCTAGTTCTAGTTTCAGGGCATTGTGGTCTGAAAATATGCAGGGAATGATCCCAATCTTTTGGTACAGGTTGAGACCTGATTTGTGACCTAGGATGTGATCAATTCTGGAGAACATTCCATGGGCACTAGAGAAGAATGTGTATTCCGTTGCTTTGGGATGGAATGTTCTGAATATCTCTGTGAAATCCATTTGGTCCAGTGTGTCATTTAAAGTCTTTATTTCCTTGTTGATCTTTTGCTTAGATGATCTGTCCATTTCAGTCAGGGGGGTGTTAAAGTCCCCCACTATTATTGTATTGTTGTCAATGTGTTTCTTTGCTTTTGTTATTAATTGCCTTATATAATTGGCTGCTCCCATGTT
>NW_027410650.1:0-1071 GCF_003265705.2 Callorhinus ursinus | reverse complement strand
TCAGACATAATTTAAGACTATTCTTCTTGCCATGCCAAAGTGCTATTTAATACAAATATGATAAAAATAAGAGTAGAATAGAGCATGACAAAAATATGAAAAGCTGTGTCTGCTTCCAAATAATTGATAGATATGGTAATAATGTATTTTGTTGAGCACTTATTGTGTGCCAGACAATATTCAGAGGCATATATACTTGTATATATTAACATAATTTATCTTCACAAGATAACTTTCAGGTAGGTACTAGCAATATCCAAATGCTAATCTCACATAATGGAAAGCAATCTTTCTATTCCTTCAGGCAAAGATTTAAGAATAATCCATAATTATCTTGTTATGTCACACACCTGACACCCATTCCAACAGCATCCTATGTGGACTCTAAATACAGAATATATCCAGAGTCTATCTCTCAGCTCATTCTCTGTCACCACACTGGCCCAAGGGACCCTGGTCTCAGAAGTACTGCTGCAGCCCCCTAGCTTGTTGCTCTGTTTGACCTCAGCCCTCTTGAATCTAATCACAGTGTAAGAGCCAGAGTGGTTAAACAGTAAGTTGAATCATATCGCTTCCACAAATCCTACCAGACTTCTCATCCCACTAAGAATGAAAACCAAAACTTTTACAGGGACCCACAGGTCCAAAATGATGTGTCTCCACTCCCTACATCTAATAACTCATTCCTTGTCATTCTGTCCATCATGCTTACTTTGTTTCAATAACATGCCCTCCTGGGGCACCTGGATGGCTCAGTCCTTTAAGCATCCAACTCTCAATTTCAGCTCAGGCCATGATCTCAGGGTTGTGGGGTGGAGCCCCACAACCGGCTCTGTGCTCAGCAGAGAGTCTGCTTCTCTCTCTCTCTCTCTGCCCCTTTCCCTCTGCCCCTCCCCCTGCTTGTGCTTGCTCTCTTTCTAAAATAAATAAATCTTTAAAATCTTAAAAAAAAAAAAGAACATGCACTCCTAGCTCTCCCTGTGCACATTAGTCTCAACTGTGCCTAGAATTTTCCCTTTTCTTCTCTTCACCCTGAAACTTCCTTTTCATATGCAAATGCATGATTTTTTT
>NW_027410649.1:0-1071 GCF_003265705.2 Callorhinus ursinus | reverse complement strand
TGGTACAGCCTTGGAGGACCAGGGCAAAAATGGTGGCCTCCCAATCTCCACCCGGAGGAGCTGAGAACTTGGGGCCCCGCTCCTCATTGCGCCCCCAGAGAAAAGCAGTCACTCCCGTCTCCCCGGTCTCCGGCCGCACTCCGTGCTCACCCGGCCTGTGACCGAGCGTTGCTATCTCTGGCACCCGACCCCGTGTGGAGTCTCCAAACCCAGCAGATCCCTGAGGTGCGTTCCTGCGCCGTTCCTCCCCAGGAAGGAAGGGGAGTCTCCCCGGCTCTGCCGCTTGTTGGGTCCCTGCTGGAGGAGCAGTGGCCCGACTGGGCTGCGGATCACAGTTTATGGCCACCCCGAGCTGAGAGCCCGCGCCTCGGCTCCGTCTCTGCAGCCGGCTTCCCCGCTCCGATACCTGGGAGCTCTGCTGCACTCAGGCACCCCCGGTCTTTCTGTGACCCCGAGGGTCCTGAGACCACACTGTCCCGCGAGGGGTCCACCCCCCGCTTAGCCACTGGAGCGACGTCCCTCAGCGGAGCCGACTTCTAAAAGGTCCGATTTTGTGCTCCGCGGCTCTAGCACTTGCCAGAAGCGGCCGTCTATCCTCCCGAATATCGCCTCGGATTCACTTCTCCGCACATCCTACCTTCCAGTAAGTGGTCGCTTCTCTGTTCAGAGTGTTGTTACTGTTCTTATCTTCGATCTCCTGTTGAGTTCGTAGGTGTTCAGAATGGTTTGATCCCTATTCAGGTGAATTCCTGAGACCAGACGAAATCTAGGTCTCCTACTCCTCCGCCATCTTGCTCCGCCCCCCGAATGTGCCCTCTTTAATACCCATCACCAGGCTAACCCATCCCCCCACCCCCTCCCCTCTAGAACCCTCAGTTTGTTTTTCAGAGTCCACCGTCAAACCATTAGAGACTCTTTTTTAAAAATTTTTTATTGTTATGTTAATCACCATATATTACATCATTTGTTTTGGTGTAGTGTTCCATGATTCATTGTTTGTTCATAACACCCAGTTCTCCATGCAGAATGTGCCCTCTTTAATACCCATCACCAGGCTAACCCATCCCCCAA
>NW_027410648.1:0-1071 GCF_003265705.2 Callorhinus ursinus | reverse complement strand
GAGAACGAACTTGTGTCGAAAGCTTCTCCCAACTCAGACCTTGTTTCGGGAAGATAACAGCGTTGTCAGTACTTTGTGCGAAAACACAAGGGAAACGCCACACGCTATATTCTGAAGAAAAATGTGGGTCGACTGTGACAACCAGCACACTCGCAGTCCCCTAGAGAGGTGTGTGTCTGGAAATGGGAGGAAGCGTGAGGAAGGTGCGATACACTGAAGTCTAAGAAACAACGCTGTGGCGGTGCGGCCCTTCGAATGCCATCTGCTTTGCTAAGGAACGAAGCGGCTTGAAGCAAAGTGTGAAAGAGTACGGAGGGGAAGGAAGAGAGATAGACGTTACTCGCGGAACAGCTTCTTATGGAGGGCTCTTCTCAACGAACACCATGTGTCACGAAGATGGAAGGGTTTTCCAATGTAGGTGACTTCGCCAAAGGAAAGGCATACACGAATCTCTGCGAAGGAAGTCTCTGTCACACGCTACTTCGAGCTACCATCTGGGTTCCCGAGGAATCCATAGTCACAAATTGTATGTGTTGAATCCTAAACGAAGGGAGTACTCTTCAGTCTGAAGAAACACCACTGCCGAGAACCCGTGTGTCTACTCCCATCTTCCCTGATAATGGTAGACTTTTCCCATGTAAGTGTGAAATCGCAAGGAATGGGCCCCATGCTTGTGCTACAGAAGTCATTCCTGTAGAAAGTCTGTGGCCATTCAAATCCTGTTCCGTGAGAAGTGTTTTCAAGAGTAGGAGAGAGATGGAAAAGGACACGGTTTTACGTGTGAGAAGGAAATCCGTCAGGAAAGCCATACACGTAAGGAGGAGAAGCGCTTTAGCATGAAATGGTGCAGGCACCTAGAAGGGGCCCTGTGACGGTACTTGGAAACCACTGGTGAAGAAGGCTTCCCTCAACTATGCAATCGTTTCAGTAAGAGGAAAGTGTTTTCCGTAGTGGATGGGAAGGCCTAAGGGACATCGACGAGACTTAGCTCTCCGTTTCGAATGTGCCTACCGTCGTGACATGCAGAAGGATGTGTATGCAAATGGATGATGTGCGGAAGCCTAAGGAAGA
>NW_027410647.1:0-1071 GCF_003265705.2 Callorhinus ursinus | reverse complement strand
AACGTAGCTAAGCAGTGTCACGGACCACATCCATAAGAAACATGATCCATCTCAATTGATATAGGATCAGCTTTGACAAAATCCAAGCCTTTTCGTAACAAGTACTCTCAATAAAATAGAAATAGGAAATTAAATTGTGATAAAGGAGAGGTGCCTGGGTGGCTCAGTGGGTTGAGTGTCCGACTCTAGGTTTGGGCTCAGGTCATGATCTCAAGAGTCTTGAGATTGAGCTCCAGGGAGGGCTCTGCACTCAGTAGGGAGTCTGTTTGGAGATTCTCTCCCTCTGCCCCTCCCCACTCTTGGGTTTGCATGCTCTCTCTCTCAAATAAATAAATAAGTCTTTAAAAATTATGATAAGGAATATTTATGAAAAAAACCCTCCTATGTAAATCATTCTCTGTGGTGACAGACTGAGAGTTTTCTCCTTAAAATCCCAAATAATTCAAGGATGCCCATGTCCACCACTTCATTTCAATATTGTCATAGAAGTTCGGTCAGAGAAATTATACAAGATTAGTCACTAAAAGCTCCCAAGTGGAAAGGAAGAAGAAAAAGCTTATTTATATATGACATGATCTTATATGCAAATAATCCTAAGAATTTGAAAAACTCTGTATGAGATTATAATATTTCCTGAAAGGTATGAACAGAGAAGACCAACACCTACGGATCAATGGAATACCGCTGAGAACCAAGCAATACATACATGTACCGTCAGGTGTGTTTGAACACGGATACCGAGATCATTCAATGCGGCAAAAACAGTGTCTCTAACAAACGGTGTTGAGAAACTGGATATCCACATACGAAAGAGTGAAGTCAGAGCACTGCCTTCCACCATATAGAAAATGAACTCCAAATGGATCCAAGCATGAACTTTAAGAGTGAAAATGCTGAACACTCAGAAGGAAACTAAGAGCACATAGGGGCAGATCTTCATTCCTTGGATTTGGCAATGGTGTCTCTTGAACGGCACCCGAAGCACAAGCAACAACAGAGAAAACAGAGACACTGGACTACAACATTGCTAAAAACTTTTGTGAATGAAAGGATAATCTCAAGAGAATGTAA
>NW_027410646.1:0-1071 GCF_003265705.2 Callorhinus ursinus | reverse complement strand
CCGTACCCAACTCTAACCCTAAACCTGGGTCAACTAGAGAAAAGAGGAAATCGCCGGAAGTTTGGGGTTCATGAGAAATTTGACCGCCAGTCCTGTCTGGAAGATGACACTGTGCCAAATGGAACTGCTGCATTCTCAGAACCCTGAAATCCTGTGAAATGCTGCATCAAAGACTCACAGGCTGATGTTCAAAAACTTGAGTCTCCTAGATGCAGAGCAGATAAGTGCTGTCAGCTGGGGATAAGTAGGTCCTCTGACGTATGGCCTACACACCTGCTTCAATTTCTGGGAGAAGGGGAAAGAGACACTTGTTTCCAAGTAGTCATTATCTTCATCCTAAAGTAGACCGATGACTTTGACCTTTTTGGAGAAGCGAAATTACTCTTCCCAATGAACAACTCAACTCACCTGTTCCTCATGCAACTTGTGTGCGATCTGGTTTACTCCAGCCGCCAGGCCCCACCTGGAGGATCCACCTGTACCCTCTTGACAACCCATGACCACCACCAGGACCCCTGGGGGCACAATGCTGAATTTGGGGGAGGACTCTGGGGCTTCTTGCCACCACACTTGTATCAGAGGAAGCGGGCACCTGGAGGACCCTCCCAGATGGTCCTGATGGATCATTGGCACCATCCCTGAGGACATGGGACACAGTGCTGACGTTGGAGGACTGCTCTGGGGCTACTTGCCACCACACCTGTGCCTGGGGGGAGCGGGAACCTGGAAGGCCCTCCCCGACAATCCCAAAGGACCATTAGCAGCATCCCTGTGGAACAAGGGGCACAATGCTGAAATAGGGGGATGGCTCCGGGGCTTCTCGCTACCGCACCTGTGCCCAGGCGAGCAGGAACCAGAAGGACCCTCCCAGACAATCATAACGGACCATTACAACTATCGCCCTGAGGCCATAGGGCACAATGCTCAGTTGGAGTCCCTTGGTCCTGAAACCAGTAGGAATGGAGCTCAAAGGACAGAGAGGCGACTCCAGGAGCATTTCCATCCTAGGAAAGGCGACCCACTGGAGGGCACAGAAGCAGCCAACCCCACCGATCCGCAGGCCATTGGAAC
>NW_027410645.1:0-1071 GCF_003265705.2 Callorhinus ursinus | reverse complement strand
AAAAGAAAAATTAAAAAAAAACAATTAAAAAATTAACTTTGAAAAACTAATGAATTGTGGTAAAAAAGGCATGAATTCTATGTGCAGTATTCCCCTAGCGCTGGAGTTCTCCCGTTCTCCTTGATTGGTAAACTTTATCTTGGCTTGCTGGCTGTTCGTGCTGATCTCCTGGGGGAGGGGCCTGTTGCCGTGGTTCCCAAATGTCTTTGCTGGAGGCCGAATTGCCCCGCCCTTGTGAGTCCGGGCTAAGCAAGTTGCTCCGGTTTGCTCTCAGGAGCTTTTGTTCCCTGCAAGCTCTCGGTACAGCTTTGGAGGACCAGGGTGAAAATGGTGGCCTCCCAATCTCTGCCCGGAGGAGCTGAGAACTCGGGGCCCCGCTCCTCAGTGAGCCCCCAGAGAAAAGCAGTCACTCCCGTTTCCCCGGTCTCCGGCCGCGCTCCGTGCTCACCCAGCCTGTGACCGAGCATTTCTATCTCTGGCACCTGACCCCGTGTGGAGTCTCCAAAACCAGCAGATCCCTGCGGTGCGCTCCCACGCCGCTCCTCCCCGGGAAGGAAGGGGAGTCTCCCCAGCTCTGCCGCTTGTTGGGTCCCTGCTGGAGGAGCAGTGGTCCGACTGGGCCGCGGATCACAGTTTATGGCCACCCCGAGCTGAGAGCCTGCGCCTCGGCTCTGTCTTTGCAGCCGGCTTCCCCGCTCTGATACCTGGGAGCTCTGCCGCACTCAGGCTCCCCGGGTCTTTCTGTGACCCCAAGGGTCCTGAGACCACACTGTCCCGCGAGGGTTCCACCCCCCGCTTAGCCACTGGAGCGACGTCCCTCCGCGGAGCCGACTTCTATAGGTTCCAATTTTGTGCTCCGCGGCTCTAGCACTTGCCAGAAGCGGCCGAGGGAGGCCCCCTCCCCCGCCGTCTGTCCTCCCGAATATCGCCTCGGATTCACTTCTCCGCACGTCCAATCTTCCAGAAAGTGGTCACTTTTCTGTTCAGAGTGTTGTTATTATTCTTATCTTCGGTCTCCTGTTGTGTTCGTAGGTGTCCAGAATGGTTTGATCCCTATTCAGCTGAATTCCT
>NW_027410644.1:434-1071 GCF_003265705.2 Callorhinus ursinus | reverse complement strand
GAGACCTGGACGCCCCATCTCAGCCTTGGGAAGCCCTGGGCTTCGTGACTGCACGTGTTGGCTACAGACTTAACCCGGTGGGCTCAGGGCAGGGAGGGCCTTGATGATGGCAGACCAGCTTGGGGACAGCAGCCAGAGGGGCCTAGGACCTGCCAGGGCTCGAAGCGAGGACCCCCAAGGGACTCCCCAGAGAGCCCGCAGGACCGCAGCCCTGATTCAGCCACGGGAGACTCCTGGGATGGAAGAGCCCACACAGTGTGTGGCCACTTTGGCCTCAGGGCCTCTGAGAACCCCTGGCTGTTTGGATGGAGCACTGCCTCGAGTATGCGGGTTGGGGGCGGTGGCCCATGTGTTGCTGGGTGGAAATGCGAGGACCAGAAGGAGGACTGCGGGATTGGGGACAGCGAACATATTCGGTCCCGGGAGGCCCTGGGGCCAGATGGTCACCTAGGGCGTGCCCTGACTTCCCAGCCACATCTCCTAGAGCCTGGGGTCTGGGTGGAAGGAGCAGGCTTCAGGGCCACCCAGGCTGAGCCGGTCCTGCCAGGATGGAAGGGGAGGACCAGAGGGAGGACTGACTGGGCCGCAGTACGGACAGGCCATGGAGGAGGACCCTTATGGAGGAGGAGCCCATGCC
>NW_027410644.1:0-334 GCF_003265705.2 Callorhinus ursinus | reverse complement strand
TCACGTTGGGGACCTGGAAGAAGGGCAGGCCCTGGCAGGAAGAAAGAAGATTAGCGTCCTGGGGGCCTGAGGGCATCCCTACCCCAGGACAGAAGGGCCAGTCCCTACTACCAGCCCTTTGGGATCTTGCCGGGGGCTGAGGGGGGGCATGGAGACGTGGCCGTTGATGAGGACGTGCTGGCTCCTCACCCTCTTCTCGGAGCTCTCAGGGAGGTGAGGACCATGCTGGGAGAGGTCGCGGTCAGGTCATCTGGGAAGCACAGCAGGGAGACACACAGGAGTCCCTCCTCCTGCCAAGGATCAGTGTGGGGACACCCGAGGGAGGAGTGACTCT
>NW_027410643.1:0-1072 GCF_003265705.2 Callorhinus ursinus | reverse complement strand
TTTTAATGTACTGTTGGATCCTATTGGCTAGTATTTTGGTGAGAATTGTTGCATCCACGTTCATCAAGGATATTGGTCTGTAATTCTCCTTTTGGATGGGGTCTTTGTCTGGTTTGGGGATCAAGGTAATGGTGGCCTCATAAAATGAGTTCGGAAGTTTTCCTTCCATTTCTATTTTTTGGAACAGTTTCAGGAGAATAGGTATTAATTCTTCTTTAAATGTCTGATAGAATTCCCCTGGGAAGCCATCTGGCCCTGGGCTTTTGTTTCTTGGGAGATTTTTGATGACTGCTTCAATTTCCTTAGTGGTTATAGGTCTATTCAGGTTTTCTCTTTCTTCCTGGTTCAATTTTGGTAGTTGATACATCTCTAGGAATGCACCCATTTCTTCCAGGTTATCTAATTTGCTGGCATAGAGTTGCTCATAATATGTTCTTATAATTGTTTGTATTTCTTTGGTGTTGGTTGTGATCTCTCCTCTTTCATTCATGATTTTGTTGATTTGGGTCATTTCTCTTTTCTTTTTGATCAGTCTGGCCAGGGGTTTATCAATCTTGTTAATTCTTTCAAAGAACCAGCTCCTAGTTTCGTTGATCTGTTCTACTGTTCTTTTGGTTTCTAGTTCATTGATTTCTGCTCTGATCTTTATGATTTCTCTTCTCCTGCTGGGTTTAGGCTTTATTTGCTGTTCTTTCTCCAGCTCCTTTAGGTGTAGGGTTAGGTTGTGTATTTGAGACCTTTCTTGTTTCTTGAGAAAGGCTTGTATTGCTATATACTTTCCTCTCAGGACTGCCTTTGCTGTATCCCAAAGATTTTGAACAGTTGTGTTTTCATTTTCATTGGTTTCCATGAATTTTTTTAATTCTTCTTTAATTTCTTGGTTGACCCATTCATTCTTTAGTAGGATGCTCTTTAGCCTCCATGTATTTGAGTTCTTTCCGACTTTCCTCTTGTGGTTGAGTTCTAGTTTCAAAGCATTGTGGTCTGAAAATATGCAGGGAATGATCCCAATCTTTTGGTACCGATTGAGACCTGATTTGTGACCTAGGATGTGATCAATTCTGGAGAATGT
>NW_027410642.1:0-1072 GCF_003265705.2 Callorhinus ursinus | reverse complement strand
GTGGCAGGATATAAAATCAATGCACAGAAATCTGTTGCATTTCTATACACTAATAATGAGACAGAAGAAAGAAAAATTAAGGAATCAATTCCATTTACAATTGCACCAAAAACCATAAGATACCTAGGAATAAACCTAACCAAAGAGGTAAAGGATCTGTACTCTAAAAGCTACAGAACACTTACGAAAGAAATTGAGGAAAACACAAAAAATAGAAAAACATTCCATGCTCATGAATTGGAATAAATACTTTTTAGATGTCTATGATACCCAGAGCAATCTACACATTCTATGCAATCCCTATCAAAATGCCATTGACATTTTCACAGAACTGGAACAAATAATCCTAAAATTTGTATGGAACCAGAAAAGACCCTGAATAGCCAGAGGTATGTTGAAAAAGAAAACCAAAGCTGGGGGCATCACAATGCCAGATTTCAAGCTCTATTACAAAGCTGTAATCATCAAGACAGTATGGTACTGGCACAAAAATAGACACATAGATTAATGGAACAGAATAGAGAGCCCAGAAATGGACCCTCAACTCTATGGTCAACTAACCTTCAACAAAACAGGAAAGTATCCAATGGGAAAAGGGACTGTCCCTTCAATAAATGGTGCTGGGAAAACTGGACAGCCACATGTAGAAGAATGAAACTGGACCATTTTCTTACACCAACACAAAGATAAACTGAAAATGTATGAAAGACCTAAATCTGAGATAGAAATCCATCAAAATCCTAGAGGAGAACACAGGCAGCAATCTCGGTGATCTTGGCCATAGCAACTTCTTGCTAGAAAGGCAAGGGAAACAAAAGCAAAAATGAACTATTGGGACTTCATCAAGATAAAACCCTTCTGCACAACAAAGGAAACAGTCAACAAAACTAAAAGGCAACCTACAAAATGTGAGAAGATGTTTGCAAATGACATATCAGATGAAGAACTAGTATCCAAGATCTATAAGAACTTATCAAACTCAACACCCAAAAAACAAATAATCCAGTCAAGAAATGGGCAGAAGACATGAACAGACATTTCTCCAAAGAAGACATACAAATGGCCAACAGAC
>NW_027410641.1:0-1072 GCF_003265705.2 Callorhinus ursinus | reverse complement strand
AGCTCATCACAGCCCTGGCAGATCAGGCCTGTCATGGCCCTAAGCCCTAAGCCTAACCCTAGGTTGGCTTCTGAGTGGTCTGTCCCCAGAACCTGGGTCCAAAGCCCCAAGGATTCAGGACACCTGAGCCATTTCAATGGAGTCAGGTTGCCACCCAGAAGAAAAATGCGCCATTTGGAACTATGGAAAAGATTCAGAGCAGGAGACCTCAGCATGTTCATCCCAGTCATAACCCACATCTACTGGCCCCCTGGCAGCAGATCCTGACCCTGCCAATCACCCTGAACATCGCCATCAACACAGACCTCTGGGAAGCTCTCCCCAGTGTGGACATGTACGGTTCGCCCTGACCCTAGGCCCTATAAGCACGGGTTGGTTTCTTAGGGTTGGGCCCCAGAGGCCTGGCTCCTAAGCATTATAGATGGGGACATCTGAGCAATACAAGAGGACACAGCCGGCCACCCTGAAGGAAACCACGCCAATTGGAACCCCAGAAAGCATTCGCAGCAGGAGATGTTTGCATGCCAATTCCAGCGAACCTCAACATTCAGAGGACACCCGGCCACCAACCCTGAGCTTGACACTCACCCTGATTCATGCCTTCAACTCACACCCCAGCTCGCCACAGTGCTGGCACATCGACTGCCATGCCCCTACGGCCTAACCCTAATCCTAGGTAGGCTTCTGAGGTTTCTTTCCCCAGAGACCTGGCTCCAAAGCCTCAGGGATTCGGGACAGCAGTGCAATACGAGAGGACTCAACCTGCCACCCAGATGGAAAACACACTATTTGGAACTCAAGAAAGCATTCAGAGTAGGAAAACTCTGCATGCCCATCCCAGCGTACCCCTACTTTCAGTGGCTGCAAACCCTGACCTTAATCTCACTGTGACCCACGTGGTCAACTCATGCCCCTGGGAAGCATTCCACGGCACAAGCCGATTGGGCCTGCCACACCCATAGGCCCTAACCCTTACTCAGGGTTTGCTTCTGTGGGCTCTGTCTCCAGAGGCCTGGCAATAAAGCCCCAGGGATTGATGACACATGGGAAATACCAAAGAACTCAGCCTGCC
>NW_027410640.1:0-1072 GCF_003265705.2 Callorhinus ursinus | reverse complement strand
GCTAGCACAAACATCCCACTCTTCCCCGATCCCATGACGGCCTCCCTGCGTGCCTGCGTGTAGAGGAGGGTGCAGGTCTGCTTCACAGCTTCAGGATACTTGCCATCCCTATGTCCTCCTTTCCTACACTTTGAGGCATCTGCCTTTGCTTTTCTGATAAAAAATGACATAAAAGCGATGTGCAGAACTCAGCTGCTGCTGCCCTACTTACAGAGGCAGCCCTGCATGGCCGCTCAGATTGGTGTCTGGGAACTTTATTTCAGCACGCGATGACAGGAAGAGCTGCTTACAGAAGCGGCGGATCATCACGTGCTCTGCATGGACGCGTCCTCCCAGCGCGGGGTGCCGGGAACCTCAAGCACCACCACCCTCCGGCCTTCCCGGAGGGGCACATGGGGCCCGGCGGGCAACTGATTGGTGAAGACGTAGTAGGTGACCCTGTGTCCCACCATGAAGTGCTTCTCAACTTTCTGCAGGAACAGCTCCAGGAACACCATGTATCCACAGGGACAGGGGACAGGGCAGTAGGAGGGTCACTGCCAGAGCCTGGCGGCAGGACCCCAAAACTTGGGCCGTGAACGTGTGCACTTTCTTCAAGGGGGCAAGCCTTGGACTGCTTTAAGCAACAGCCACCCTCCTGGCCTGGCCTTAGCGCATCTGCTGGTGGGGCCTCCCTACCTTCAGCTCCCAGAGATGGGAGCCCTCAGGACCCCATCTTACAAAGGGGAGCCTGAGGGTTAGAGGCTAGGAACCCATGCAGCTGATTCTACCCAGTCTGTAGGGCATAGAAACAAGGGCTGTGCCCAAAGGTGCTCAACTCATGGCAGGTGGGGACAGATCCTGCAGGGGGGCAGACAGGGGAGGGGACATGCAGGGTTTGCCGGGGAGCTCAGCACAGGGGGAGTGGTCCTGGCTCCAGCATGCTGAGTGTCAGGCTTCATGGGTCACAGTGTCACCTACCCTAACCCTAACCCTTAACCCTAACCCCAACCCTACCTCTAATCAAACATCATGCTCAATTTTGAGGACTGACAGCTCTACTCTGAAATCACAAACAAGTCCATCATGCTGG
>NW_027410639.1:0-922 GCF_003265705.2 Callorhinus ursinus | reverse complement strand
TCAGTCTTGTACAATTCACAGTGCTCACCATAGCACATACCCTCCCCAATGTCTATCACCCAGCCACCCCATCCCTCCCACCGCCCACCACTCCAGCAAACCTCAGTTTGCTTCCTGAGATTAAGGATTCCTCATATCAGTGAAGTCATATGATACATGTCTCTCTCTGACTGACTTATTTCACTCAGCATAACACCCTCCAGTCCCATCCACGTCGTTGCAAACGGCAAGATCTCATTCTTTTGATGGCTGCATAATATTCCATTGTGTATAGATACCACATCTTCTTTATCCATTCATGTCGATGGACATCTTGGTTCTTTCCACAGTTTGGCTATTGTGGACATTGCTGCTATAAACATTGGGGTGCATGTACCCCTTTAGATCCCTACATTTGTATCTTTGGGGTAAATACCCAGTAGTGCAATTGCTGGATCGTATGGTAGCTCTATTTTCCACTGTTTGAGGAACCTCTATACTGTTTTCCAGACTGGTTGCACCAGCTTGCATTCCCACCAACAGTGTAGGAGGGTTCCCCTTTCTCCGCATCCCCGCCAACATTTGTTGTTTCCTGACTTGTTCATTTTAGCCATTCTGATGGGTCTGAGGTGGTATCTCATGGAGGTTTTGATTTGGATTTCCCTGATGCCGAGTGATGCTGAGCACTTTTTCATGTGTCTGTTGGCCATTTGGATGTCTTCTTTGGGAAAATGTCTGTTCATGTCTTCTGCCCATTTCTTCATTGGTTTATTTGTTCTTTGGGTTTTGAGTTTGATAAGTTCTTTATAGATTTTGGATACTACCCCTTTATCTGCTATGTCATTTACAAATATTTTTCCCATTCTGTCGGTTGTCTTTTGGTTTTGTGGACTGTTTCTTTTGCTGTGCAAAAGCTTTTTATCTTGATGAAATCCCAATAGGG
>NW_027410638.1:0-1072 GCF_003265705.2 Callorhinus ursinus | reverse complement strand
TTTTAAATCTAATTTGTCTGATATAAGGCTTGCCATCCCAGCTTTCTTTTGGTGTCTATTAGCATGGTAAACGGTTTTCCACCCCCTCACTTTCTATCTGGGGGTGTCTTTGGGTGTAAAATGAGTCTCTTGCAGACAGCATATCAATGGGTCTTGTTTTTTATTCCGATCTGATAGCCTGTGTCTTTTGATTGGGGCATTTAGCCCATTTACATTCAGGGTAACTATTGGAAGATAGGAATTTAGTGCCATTGTATTGCCTGTAAGGTGACTGTGACTGTATATTGTCTGTGTTCCTTTCTGATCTATACTGCTTTTAGGTTCTCTCTTAGCTTAGAGGACCCCTTTCAATATTTCTTGTAGGGCTGGTATTGTGTTCGCAAATTCCTTTAGTTTTTGTTTGTCCTGGAAGCTTTTTATGTCTCCTTCTATTTTCCATGACAGCCTCGCTGGATATAGTATTCTTGGCTGCATATTTTTCTCGTTTAGTGCTCTGAAGATATCTTGCCAGTCCTTTCTGGCCTGCCAGGTCTCTGTGGGTAGGTCTGTTGCCAATCTAATATTTCTACCATTCTAGGTTATATATCTCTTCTCTAGAGCTGCTTTCAGGATTTTCTGTTTGTCTCTGAGACTCCTAAGTTTGACTATTAGATGTCGGGGTGTTGACCTATTTTTATGGATTTTGAGAGGGGTTCTCTGTGCCTCCTGGATTTTGACACCTGATTCCTTCCTCTCATTAGGGAAGTTCTCTTCTATTATTTGCTCCAATATACCTTCTGCCCATCTCTCTCCTTCTTCTTCTTCTGGGATCCCAATTATTCTAATGTTGTTTCTCTTATCATATCACTTATCTCTCGAATTATGCCCTCGTGATCCTGCAGTTGTTTCTCTCCCTTTTTCTCAGCCTGTTTATTTTTCATAATTTGGTCTTCTATATCACTGATTCTCTCCTCTCCCTCATTTGTCCTTGCAGTCAGAGCCCCCATTTTTAATTGTACCTCAGCAATAGCCTTTTTGATATCGACTTGGTTAGATTTTAGTTCTTTTATTTCTCCAGAAAGGGTTTCTCTAA
>NW_027410637.1:0-1072 GCF_003265705.2 Callorhinus ursinus | reverse complement strand
TGGGCCAGAGAACCAGGCATGGCCATATTTACTCTGATCCTCTAAAGAGGCACAGAAAGCCTCCAGAGAATGACAGCCACACAGGCGACCAGCTTACATTGAGCCCGGCCCACTCACAAGGGGTGGGGCAACTTCACCCAGGCAAGGACACCTTAGAAGCAGCACAGCAGGCCCTTCCCCCAGAAGACAGACTGGAAGAACAGGTGGACAACTGGTTTATAGATCTCACAAGACTGTAAAACTCCAGCGCCAAGGGAAAATAGTATATTGAAATTAAGGTTTTTTTCTCATGATTCATTTATATTTCAGGCTAAAATTTTTTCTATATATATATGTTTTACTTTCCTTGCAATTTTGGGATGTAAGGTATTCTAACACACAAACCAAAATTCACTCCAGAACAAGTGGAGCACCCTGCTTTGTCCACCCTGCTGTATTATATCCTCTCCCCCAACCCCGCCCCCACTTTGTATAATGTTTTGGCTTGCTTTGCTTTTCTGTAATGGTCTCTGACTGCTTTGGATGCGTCTAGAGTGCATTTCGCTTGGGTTGTGGTTGATATATTGGACTCTGCTCACTCACTCATCCGTCCACCCTTCTCTGGGAAAAATGACTATAAGGAGGAATTCACAACAAGAAAGAACCAGATATAATGTTCTCTGCCATAGAGATAATCGATATGGATATAAGTAAGAGGTCAAAATGGAATTCAGGATAGTAATTATAAAGTTAATAGCTAGGCTTGAAAAAAGCATAAAAGACTGTAGAGAATCTCTAAGGGCAGAAATCAGATCTAATAAGGCCGAATTTAAAAATGCTATAACTGAGATTCAGTCTAAATTAGATGTTCTAACAGCTATGGTGAATGAGGCAGAAGATAAAGTAAGTGATCTAGGAGACAGGCTAAGGGAAAGGAAGGAGAGAAAGACAACATTTAGCCCATGAAGAATGGTTGAGAATTTAATGATGCACTGAAATGAACCACTGTCAGTAGTATTCGGGTGCCTGAGGGAGAGGAGAGAAGAAAAAGCATTCCAGAAGGTATATTTGAGCAAGTCATAGGTGAGAAATT
>NW_027410636.1:0-1072 GCF_003265705.2 Callorhinus ursinus | reverse complement strand
ATATTGTATCATGGCTTTTTCCATTCGATGTTCAAAAACCCAACACTCATTAGTAATTTCTTTCTCTTGCTTCACCTATACAATAGTTTCCTCTTCTCACCCACCCCCCCCAATCCAAACTTCCACAAACCAGGGCCCCCAGATTGATTTAAAATAGTTATAACTTTTAGCAGAAAGGGAGCATTATGAGAGTATCTGTTAATGACTATAACCAAATACAGTTTTTCCAGTAGAAAGCTTCCACTCCTCTTGCAGCCTATGACACCAAATTATAATGGAATCTCATCACAATATTGCTTTCTGCAGGGATGAGAAAATCATGGCCAACAGGCCAAATATTGCCTACCACCTTCGTTTTTAAATAAAATATTCTTGGAAAGCAGAAATGTTCATTCGTTTGTGGATCATCTATGGTTGTTTGGGTATTGTGGAGGCAGCGTTGAGTAGTTATGACAGACTGTATGGATCACAAAGCAAAAAATATTTACTACTTGGTCCTTTGCAGAAAAAGTCTGCCAACACCTGGCCTGTTCTAAATTAACAGGAATTTTAAATATACACAAAAATATTTCAAGGCAATATCACAATATAAGTATAAAGCATGTAATTTAAGGTGTTAAATACCCTTGATTCAGGTAAGTTACATTTTATCAGAGGATTCTAAAGCTTGTGCTGGTTGTTTTTATGTCACTTATGTGATTTTCCACTCCATTTATGAGTTGTTCTCAGAAGGCCAAGGCCAGGTTCACAGACTTCTTTTCTTTTCCTGCACGACTATAAGACATGGTCATCTTCCACCATTCCCACTATGTATTCTATCTCTGGTCCTGTCAATTTCTCCTCAGTTCCCTATTCACTACTCCTCCTTATATTCTGGGGTTTGGATCTGCTGTTGCCCACAGCAAAATCTCATTCATCCAACAAGATTTAGACCTAACATCACTTCCGTATTCTGTGGACAGCACTGGTCTCGCCACCTACAGGGGCTCCAGTGGCACTTTGGAACGCAGATCTACAAAACACACATATTGTATCATGGCTTTTTCCATTCGATGTTCAAAAACCCAACACT
>NW_027410635.1:0-914 GCF_003265705.2 Callorhinus ursinus | reverse complement strand
TGCCGGGAGCCCTCGGTGGTCCCTGTGCCAGGCAGTCCAGGGACCCACACCAATGGATCTGCCGCACTGGGTGGGGGGGCGGAACATTGGGGAACAGATGTGTTTTTTTTGTTTTCTTTTTTTAAAGATTTCATTCATTTATTTGAGAGAGAGAGAGAGCATGAGAGGGAAGAGGGTCAGGGGAGGAGGCGGACCCCTCGCCGAGCAGGGAGCCCGACGCGGGACTCGATTCCGGAACTCCAGGATCATGACCTGAACCGAAGGCGGTCGCTTAACCAACTGAGCCACCCAGGCGCCCCTGGGGAAGAGATGTTAAGACAGGATTCGATGTTGGAGAGATCTCTTAGGACAAATGCCTGTGCAGGATCCAGGGGAGAGCAGGTCTGACATCTGTGGATGGAGAGAGGGAAGGAAGCTTCAGTGGGTCGGGGGAGAAGAGAGTCAGCGCTCAGTGCAGCTCGGAGAACGTGCTGGCCCAGCCGCTGGGGGGCCCTACGCTCTCCAAGTCAAGCAGGAGTTACCCAGGACTAGTCCCTCTGCCAGGCTCAGTGATGGGCTGGAAGCAGCCCAAGGACAGTGTGGCCCCAGTGTCAACATCACGGTAGAGCCGAAGGGGCAGAGCTGGGCTGTCACCTGTGCTCCCAGGGGGCAGCCGGTTCTCCTGCAGGGACGTTCTCCTGAAGGGAGGCTGGCGCAGCCCCCTGACAGCAACCACCAAGGCTGTCCTAACGCCTTCATTTACATCAGAAGCTGACTATTGCGTGACAGGCAGTGGTGGGGACATTCCCAATTACCATGCCCAACAGGACCATCTACAGGTGTTAGCTTTCTTCGGCAGGGATGGCGGCGGGGGGGGGGGGGGGGGGGGGGGGTCCTATTGCCTCGCCGGGAGCATTTGATCGGGCCCTGTCTCC
>NW_027410634.1:0-1072 GCF_003265705.2 Callorhinus ursinus | reverse complement strand
TATTAATGCCACACCATTTATATAAAAAATATGAAGGGCGCCTGGATCGCTCAGTCACTCAAGCATCTGCCTTCGGTTCAGGTCATGATGCCAGTGTCCAGGGATGGAGTCCCACATCGGGCTCCCTGCTCCGCAGGGAGCCTGCTTCTCCCTCTGCCTCTGCCTGTCTCTGTCTCTCATGAATAAAATAAAAGTAAAATCTTTTTTAAAAAAGTTTGAAATTATTTACATTTTATTCATAATACTTTAAAAACAGAACAAAGCCTGAGAAAATTCAGATGAGGGAAATGGTTCTGACTTGGTGCAGGTACTAAATTAAGGCCAATGTAGACATTACATAGAGAAAACCTGTCATACACACTCTCCAGTTAAATTCTCAAAGTTTTTCAGAGCATAAAGTACTTTTTTTTTCCTAATTACTCCAGACAACATGCTCAAGGGCAGACTGACTTTTTGCTAGCTACCCAAGAAAAGAAACTCACTGTTCCCAAAATGTTTGTGTTTACCTCCCTCTCCCAATGTCCTTCTTCCCTTTTACAATTACAATTTCCTGTTTTTCTTTTTTTTTTTTTAGATTTTATTTATTCATTCATGAGAGACAGAGGGAGAGAGAGAGAGAGAGAGAAGCAGAGGGAGAAGCAGGCTCCCAAGGAGCAGGGAGCCTGATGCGGGACTCGATCCCAGGACCCTGGGATCACGACCTGAGCCGAAGGCAGACGCTTAACCATCTGAGCCACCCAGGCGCCCCTCCTGTTTTTCATATGTTTCTTGACAGTCTAACGACGGTCTCTGTCATATGTATCATTAAATTACTCTTCTGAGATATTAGATCTGAAAGTGACAGAGAACATCCTCAGGTAACAATGCCCACTGGCATCCTACCACCAAAGTCAATACACACAGGTAGCCTGAAAGGGCACCGCATCTGGATCCAGACCCTGCAAGTCCCCGTTTCATCCTTCCTTGGTCCCTCTGGTGAATCTCCTATGCAGACACTGAGTTCTTTAGCTTTCACCTGCTCAAATGGCTTCTTCACCAAGTCTGGTTCTTCTGTTTTGCCAGTGGCTCTTAA
>NW_027410633.1:0-1072 GCF_003265705.2 Callorhinus ursinus | reverse complement strand
ACCAAAATTGAACCAGGAAGAAATACAAAACCTGAACAGACCTATAAACACTAAGGAAATTGAAGCAGTCATCAAAAATCTCCCAACAAACAAAAGCTCAGGGCCAGATGGCTTCTCAGGGGAATTCTACCAAACATTTAAAGAAGAATTAATACCTATTCTCCTGAAACTGTTCCAAAAAATAGAAATGGAAGGAAAACTTCCAAACTCGTTTTATGAGGCCACCATTACTTTGATCCCCAAACCAGACAAAGACCCCATCAAAAAGGAGAATTACAGACCAATATCCTTGAAAAACATGGATGCAAAAATTCTCACCAAAATACTAGCCACTAGGATCCAACAGTACATTAAAAGGATTATTCACCATGACCAAGTGGGATTTATTCCTGAGCTGCAAGGTTGGTTCAACATCCGCAAATCAATCAATGTGATACAATATATTAACAAAAGAAAGAACAAGAATCATATGATCCTCTTAATAGATGAAGAAAAAGCATTTGACAAAGTACAGCATCCTTTCCTGATAAAAACTCTTCAGAGTATAGGGATAGAGGGTACATACCTCGATATCATAAAAGCCATCTATGAAAAACCTACAGTAAATATCATTCTCAATGGGGAAAAGCTGAGAGCTTTCCCCCGAAGGTCAGGAACGCGGCAGGGACGTCCACCATCACCACTGCTATTCAACATAGTATTAGAAGTCCTAGCCATAGCAGACAACAAAAAGAAATCAAAGGCATCCAAACTGGCAAAGAAGTCAAATTCTCACTCTTTGCAGATGATATGATACTTTATGTGGAAAACCCAAAAGACTCCACCCCAAAACTGCTAGAACTCATACAGGAATTCAGTAAAGTGGCAGGATATAAAATCAATGCACAGAAATCAGTGACATTCCTATACACCAACAACAAGACAGAAGAGAGAGAAATTAAGGAGTCGATCCCATTTACAATGGCACCCAAAACCATAAGATACCTAGGAATAAATCTAACCAAAGAGGCAAAGGATCTGTACTCAGAAAACTATAAAATACTCATGAAAGAAATTGAAGAAGACACAAAGA
>NW_027410632.1:0-1072 GCF_003265705.2 Callorhinus ursinus | reverse complement strand
CCACAACAGGAAAACAGGTGGCAATGTGATCACCCATCTTCACTTCTTTAACATCCTTGCCTATGGCTGTTTCTGGACCACTGAAGTTCACAGTGCAGTAATTTATGTTTCTCCATTGTGTCATCAGCCCAATATAAAAGATCGCCAATATATCAGCTGGAGGTCTTCACAGGAAAATAATCTGAGTGAACACATATTTTATCAGTCTCAGCTTCCACAACTGTCACCATCAGCTGTCACCTCTACTACACTGTAGGATCTGAGGTGTAGAGAGTAAACAATTCAGAGTTCTGGTTGCCTTTGTGAGGTTTGCTATTTATTGTAAAGCCTCTCAAAGAAAGTACACCTGATTTCAGGAACGGGTATTCTCCCCTGATCAATAGGGAGTTTGGGATAATCTTTCCCCTTACATTTAATAAAAGCTTCTGCAAAACTTGTGTTGTCGGGCTTTTATCACTAATATCTACCATCTGAAATGTGACACGTGGCACTTCATTCGAAGTCATGCCAGAGAGAACAAATCCTGGATTAATGTGATCCACATTTCTTACTGTTACATAGTGATTACTATCACAGTATAATCAGCACTTTGGTCTTTTAAGGCCCAAATAATTTGATGAAATGCCTCACAGCACTTTGAGAGGTACTGAAGAAGTATACCTGGAATCTCTTCATTTCGTTGTGTAATTCCTCATATGCATAAAAGATGACAGAAGTCTTTTATTTCAGTTTTTATCATATCACATACTCTCATCTCAGGATGTTGGCTTGTTTCCCATTCCTGAAACCTAATATACTTGGAGTCATAAGGCAAATACTTTGTAAACTGTTGAGTTATTCCAAATGTGTCAGCTAGAACTAGTAATGGAAGCACTTCACCAGCATACCCAAGCATCTCAGTGTGTGATATGTGTTTCCAGTGTTTTCTGGAAGAACGTTATCATTAGAATTTTTGTTTACTATACATGAACCCAATCTCTTCTAGTCTTGCTAAATGGTAACCATATTTGTCCACAAAAAAGGCCACACACTTCAAAGTAGTTTTCTTAACATTTGATGACCTTTATGTATA
>NW_027410631.1:0-1072 GCF_003265705.2 Callorhinus ursinus | reverse complement strand
AAAATATACCCTAAATCACTAGTGCATGGCTTTGTTCTAGTCTCCTGCCTGATCACATTCTTTCCCTTTTTTTTCTTTTTTTTCTTTTTTCTTTTTCTTTTTAAATCTTCTTTCTTTTTTCAAACAACTTCTTATCTTGTCAATTCCTTTTATAAAATCTTTTATAATTTTCATCTTTACAGTCATCTGCCATCCCTTCATTGTATCAACCCTTATTTTGTACATATATGTCTTTCTTCCTTTAAAATTTTAGGAGGCACTTTCTTCTAACAGACCAAAATATGCCCAAAAGCTAGTGTGTGGCACTGATCTATGCACTAGCCTGATCATATTTGATTATATTCTGTTTTGTTTTGTACTGTTTTTGTTTGTTTTATCTTTTTCCTTTTTTTTCTCTCTTCTTTCTTTCTCTTTCTTTTCCCCTGGTTTCAGGTCTTTTCTGATTTGTATACAGTATATTTGCTGGGGGACATTGTTAACCTGTTAGCATTCTGTTCTATCATTCAACTCTTCTCCTCTGGACAAAATAACAAGACGAAAAAAATCACCTCAGCAAAAAGAACAAGGGGTAGTACCGTCTGCCAGGGACCTACTCAATACGGACATTAGTACGATGTCAGACCTAGAGTTCAGAATCATGACTTTAAAGATACTAGCTGGGCTTGAAAAAAGAGTGGAAGTTATTAGAGAAATCCTTTCTGGAGAAATAAAAGAACTAAAATCTAACCAAGTCGAAATCAAAAAAGCTATTAATGAGGTGCAATCAAAAATGGGGGCACTAACTGCTAGGATAAATGAGGCAGAAGAAAGAATCAACGATATAGAAGACCAAATGATGGAAAGTAAAGAGGCTGAGAAAAAGAGAGATAAACAACTACAGGACCAAGAGGGCAGAATTCGAGATATAAGCAATATGATAAGATGAAACAACATTAGAATAATTGGGATCCCAGAAGAAGAAGAGAGAGAGAGGGGGGCAGAAGGTATATTGGAGCAAATAATAGCAGAGAACTTCCTTAATGTGGGGAAGGAAACAGGCATCAAAATCCAGGAGGCACAGAGAACCCCTCTC
>NW_027410630.1:0-1072 GCF_003265705.2 Callorhinus ursinus | reverse complement strand
ATATTGTATCATGGCTTTTTCCATTCGATGTTCAAAAACCCAACACTCATTAGTAATTTCTTTCTCTTGCTTCACCTATACAATAGTTTCCTCTTCTCACCCACCCCCCCCAATCCAAACTTCCACAAACCAGGGCCCCCAGATTGATTTAAAATAGTTATAACTTTTAGCAGAAAGGGAGCATTATGAGAGTATCTGTTAATGACTATAACCAAATACAGTTTTTCCAGTAGAAAGCTTCCACTCCTCTTGCAGCCTATGACACCAAATTATAATGGAATCTCATCACAATATTGCTTTCTGCAGGGATGAGAAAATCATGGCCAACAGGCCAAATATTGCCTACCACCTTCGTTTTTAAATAAAATATTCTTGGAAAGCAGAAATGTTCATTCGTTTGTGGATCATCTATGGTTGTTTGGGTATTGTGGAGGCAGCGTTGAGTAGTTATGACAGACTGTATGGATCACAAAGCAAAAAATATTTACTACTTGGTCCTTTGCAGAAAAAGTCTGCCAACACCTGGCCTGTTCTAAATTAACAGGAATTTTAAATATACACAAAAATATTTCAAGGCAATATCACAATATAAGTATAAAGCATGTAATTTAAGGTGTTAAATACCCTTGATTCAGGTAAGTTACATTTTATCAGAGGATTCTAAAGCTTGTGCTGGTTGTTTTTATGTCACTTATGTGATTTTCCACTCCATTTATGAGTTGTTCTCAGAAGGCCAAGGCCAGGTTCACAGACTTCTTTTCTTTTCCTGCACGACTATAAGACATGGTCATCTTCCACCATTCCCACTATGTATTCTATCTCTGGTCCTGTCAATTTCTCCTCAGTTCCCTATTCACTACTCCTCCTTATATTCTGGGGTTTGGATCTGCTGTTGCCCACAGCAAAATCTCATTCATCCAACAAGATTTAGACCTAACATCACTTCCGTATTCTGTGGACAGCACTGGTCTCGCCACCTACAGGGGCTCCAGTGGCACTTTGGAACGCAGATCTACAAAACACACATATTGTATCATGGCTTTTTCCATTCGATGTTCAAAAACCCAACACT
>NW_027410629.1:0-914 GCF_003265705.2 Callorhinus ursinus | reverse complement strand
TGCCGGGAGCCCTCGGTGGTCCCTGTGCCAGGCAGTCCAGGGACCCACACCAATGGATCTGCCGCACTGGGTGGGGGGGCGGAACATTGGGGAACAGATGTGTTTTTTTTGTTTTCTTTTTTTAAAGATTTCATTCATTTATTTGAGAGAGAGAGAGAGCATGAGAGGGAAGAGGGTCAGGGGAGGAGGCGGACCCCTCGCCGAGCAGGGAGCCCGACGCGGGACTCGATTCCGGAACTCCAGGATCATGACCTGAACCGAAGGCGGTCGCTTAACCAACTGAGCCACCCAGGCGCCCCTGGGGAAGAGATGTTAAGACAGGATTCGATGTTGGAGAGATCTCTTAGGACAAATGCCTGTGCAGGATCCAGGGGAGAGCAGGTCTGACATCTGTGGATGGAGAGAGGGAAGGAAGCTTCAGTGGGTCGGGGGAGAAGAGAGTCAGCGCTCAGTGCAGCTCGGAGAACGTGCTGGCCCAGCCGCTGGGGGGCCCTACGCTCTCCAAGTCAAGCAGGAGTTACCCAGGACTAGTCCCTCTGCCAGGCTCAGTGATGGGCTGGAAGCAGCCCAAGGACAGTGTGGCCCCAGTGTCAACATCACGGTAGAGCCGAAGGGGCAGAGCTGGGCTGTCACCTGTGCTCCCAGGGGGCAGCCGGTTCTCCTGCAGGGACGTTCTCCTGAAGGGAGGCTGGCGCAGCCCCCTGACAGCAACCACCAAGGCTGTCCTAACGCCTTCATTTACATCAGAAGCTGACTATTGCGTGACAGGCAGTGGTGGGGACATTCCCAATTACCATGCCCAACAGGACCATCTACAGGTGTTAGCTTTCTTCGGCAGGGATGGCGGCGGGGGGGGGGGGGGGGGGGGGGGGTCCTATTGCCTCGCCGGGAGCATTTGATCGGGCCCTGTCTCC
>NW_027410628.1:0-1073 GCF_003265705.2 Callorhinus ursinus | reverse complement strand
TGTTGCAAACCGACTTTAAATGGCCAAAGTTTGGAGCCAAATTTTGCCAAAAGGGTTAGGAGTTCTTGGCCCAGAAGAGGGCTATGTCCAGATACATGTGTGTAGATGCTTTGCTTCCGTTTTCCATTCTACCAGATTGGCACCCACCTCAGGGGCTGGTCGTGAGGTCTAGAGGAGTCAGTGTGTATGAGCAATGTTGCCTAGGATGGTCAGGTTTTGCTGACTGTCAGCTTCCTAGGGTTCATGGCCACTGTCTCAGAGCCATGGAGAACCCTGCCCACCATCTGGAGAATGCAGTGATTAATGTGGTACCATGCTGGTGATCTGTGCATCACAAACATCATGAAGCTCTTCTTTTGCATCCCAACACAACTATTTATTTAAACATAATAAGCATCCTGAAGCTCATGCAACCACCATCTTGAAGGTGTCCCACATAACAGCCCAGCTTCCCTTCTATGTCCTTCTGGGCTGGGCATGTGTGGTGACCTCCCCACTTTGAACATGCGGCCTGGAAGGCAAAACCTTCCAGGAAGCCCTGATTTTGGCCAAGGAAGTTATGAAATCCATGGATCTCACCCTGCCCCTGACACCTCCATCCCCACCTGCTCCTCCAGTAGGGAGAACTTCTGCTCAGGCTGGAGGAGCTCAGCCTAGGACTCCTCTGTGCTCAGGGCCTGGGTCTCCTCCCTTGCTCCCAACTCCCTCCTCATGCTGGGCCATGTCCAGGGAGGCCTGGTCCTCGGGTAAGGTCTTCAAAACTTCTTCTTCTTGTATACTAAATTGAAAAGGTGATTTAAAAAATAATAAACAACAAAAACATTGATATACTTCCACAGACATTGTCAAGGAATTTGTTAGGCTAAACTCTTTTGTGGAGAGTTATTTATTACTGTTCTTGCTTTTGTTAAAAGCCATTTGTATTAATTGAGGTTTCCAACCAATTCTCTTCAAGTATTATCTATGGCTTTGATTCCCATGGGTAGCTTTCCCAGCTTTGGGTCTTTCTCTCCTGGATGATCATGGCATCCTTTGTTCACTCAGGAGAGAGTTCGCCAAAAGATAAAGGCTTC
>NW_027410627.1:255-1073 GCF_003265705.2 Callorhinus ursinus | reverse complement strand
GATGAACAGCCAAGCTTCCTCCCAAAGTGGTTATAACCCTTAACGTGCGCTTATTGGCCATTCGTATCTTCTTGGGATAAATGTGTGTTCAGATCCTACACCCACTTGTTAACGGTGTCATTTGTCTTTTCACTGTGAAGCTGTAAGAGCTCTTTGTATTATTCTGGAAACAAATACCTCGTTAGACATGTGATTAGCATATGTGAGAGTACAAATATTTTCCCCCACTCTAGGTTATCATTTTATTTTCCTGATGGTATCTTCTGATGTCCAGAAGTTTTTAATTTTGATAAATACAATTTAAGTTTTTCTTTAGTCACTTGGGCTTTTACCGTCCAAGATCACAAAAATTTGCCTCTATGTTTTCCGCCAGGAGTCTTACAGTTTTAGCTCTTCCACTGAGGTCTATGATCCATTACGAGGGGTTTTCTGGGTATGACCTGAGGGAGGGGCCCAACTTCCTTCTTTCGCATCCAGCTGTCCAAGTGCCCCAGCACCATTCGTTGAGTGCACTGAACAATCCACCGGACGGTGTGAGCATCCTTGCCGAAAACCGATCTGTCATGAATGTAAAGGTTTATTCCTGGACTCTACGTTGTGTTCGTTGGTCTATTCATTTATCCTTCTGCCAGTCCCACACCTTCTTGATTACTGTGGCTTTGAAATGAGCTCTGAAATGGGGAAGCAGGAGTCCTCCAATGCTGATCTTCTTTTCTGGGTTGCACTGGCTACTCTGGGTCTCCTGCATTTCCATATGAATTTTAGAGTCAGCTCGTGAGTTTCTGCCAAAAAGCCAAGTGGGATTTTTGACAGATTGT
>NW_027410627.1:0-245 GCF_003265705.2 Callorhinus ursinus | reverse complement strand
GAGTGGCTCTGAATCAGGCAAACGTGGCACCATCACCGGGAAGGTTTTCTGCACTACAGATCTGCTCGAGCCTTCTGCCTGGGACGTGTACTTTCACCTCCCCTCTCCAAGGAACAGGCCCACACATACGTATGTCACCTAGACTCTCCAGGTCAGTCTGACTTCCACCCTGGACACCTATGGCTTAAAGACAGCAAAAGTTACTTCTCCATTCATCAAGTAATTATAAACCACAAAACATAATA
>NW_027410626.1:0-1073 GCF_003265705.2 Callorhinus ursinus | reverse complement strand
GTCACTGAGGGGTGTAAATGAGGTGACACATCCTGGCTGTAGCTGTGAATAACCATCTGGCATCAACACACATTCATGAAGCCAAATCTGCTCATTCTCCATGCACTTCCCTCCCCTTCACCTGCATATGCCTCCAACACCCCACATCCTTCACAAGTGTCTGAGGAGAGGCCAGGGGATTTGACTTTCATGGATTTCAATTGGAAGTAGAGTATTTCAGGATGATGGGGGTTCCGTGGAGGGAGGAGGCAGGGCTTTCCCAAAACATGGCTTCTGTAATCCCTGACCAACGAGCCGCCTGGCTGTAGTGTACAGGATCGCACCTACACTACAGGAGGCCCCTGTGAACCTAATAGACCTCGAATTTGTAACTCCACCCACTGGTACAATGGGCGCATTTTTTCAACCAATGTGTGTGCAGGGTACCCTGAAGACAAGATTGACACTTGCCAGGTAAGGTCCCTTCGGGTGCCCCTTTCCCTGTCAACACATCTTTTGTGAATCACTGAACTTCACTCCCTCCAGGGCCCTGCTTCAGTGACCCTTTCCCTGGTCCCATCTTGTAGCAGTGAGGATGGGAGTTGATATTTGGGGCCCTTAAAAAGAACCAGTCACCACACAGAGAGCTTTATCCCTCCGTGATACAGAAATCATACCACCCGAACACCACCCTGGAAGAGAATGCTTACCTCTGCTCACCAGAATAAAAAATATTGAAATCCACTTGTACACACATGCCCATGCATGCATAAAGCCTCATACGTGTAGTCATGGGTCGCTGATCTTCCCACCTCACTGCAAGGATACCCGTGACAATCCATCCCCTTCTCACATCTACCTGAAGCTGTTGATACGAACTCAAAGTTTACCACCACCACTTGTGTTCATGGCAGCAAGAAGCCCTGTGACTGAACAAACTGTCCTTCCAGAGCCTATGGCCCTTCTGGGCAGGGGAAAAGTGTCTCAGACAGAGAGTGACTTCCGTGCCTTTCTGGGCAGGGGGACAGCAGCAGGCCTCTCATGTACAGAGACAACGTGGCAAACACCTATGTGGTCGTGGGAGTCACAAGCTG
>NW_027410625.1:0-1073 GCF_003265705.2 Callorhinus ursinus | reverse complement strand
CTTTTAATGTACTGTTGGATCCTATTGGCTAGTATTTTGGTGAGAATTTTTGCATCCATGTTCATCAAGGATATTGGTCTGTAATTCTCTTTTTTGATGGGGTCTTTGTCTGGTTTTGGGATCAAGGTAATGCTGGCCTCATAAAATGAGTTTGGAAGTTTCCCTTCCATTTCTATTTTTTGGAACAGTTTCAGGAGAATAGGTATTAATTCTTCTTGAAATGTCTGATAGAATTCCCCTGGGAAGCCATCTGGCCCTGGGCTTTTGTTTCTTGGGAGATTTTTGATGACTGTTTCAATTTCCTTAGTGGTTATAGGTCTGTTCAGGTTTTCTATTTCTTCCTGGTTCAATTTTGGTAGTTGATACATCTCTAGGAATGCACCCATTTCTTCCAGGTTATCTAATTTGCTGGCATAGAGTTGCTCATAATATGTTCTTATAATTGTTTGTATTTCTTTGGTGTTGGTTGTGATCTCTCCTCTTTCATTCATGATTTTGTTGATTTGGGTCATTTCTCTTTTCTTTTTGATCAGTCTGGCCAGGGGTTTATCAATCTTGTTAATTCTTTCAAAGAACCAGCTCCTAGTTTCGTTGATCTGTTCTACTGTTCTTTTGGTTTCTAGTTCATTGATTTCTGCTCTGATCTTTATGATTTCTCTTCTCCTGCTGGGTTTAGGCTTTATTTGCTGTTCTTTCTCCAGCTCCTTTAGGTGTAGGGTTAGGTTGTGTATTTGAGACCTTTCTTGTTTCTTGAGAAAGGCTTGTATTGCTATATACTTTCCTCTCAGGACTGCCTTTGCTGTATCCCAAAGATTTTGAACAGTTGTGTTTTCATTTTCATTGGTTTCCATGAATTTTTTTAATTCTTCTTTAATTTCCTGGTTGACCCATTCATTCTTTAGTAGGATGCTCTTTAGCCTCCATGTATTTGAGTTCTTTCCGACTTTCCTCTTGTGGTTGAGTTCTAGTTTCAAAGCATTGTGGTCTGAAAATATGCAGGGAATGATCCCAATCTTTTGGTACCGATTGAGACCTGATTTGTGACCTAGGATGTGATCAATTCTGGAGAATGT
>NW_027410624.1:0-1073 GCF_003265705.2 Callorhinus ursinus | reverse complement strand
GGAGGGCCGGACCCGGGCGGCAGGCCGTCCCCCCGCCTGACCTCCCTGCAGATCACGCCGGTGCCGGGACCTGGGGAGTCCAGCCAAAGAGGGGAGCAGGGAATGGCGATCAGCCCGCCCATCGGGCTCCAGTGGATCTGAAGGGCCTCCCTGAGGGTGCAGGCTGCCCCGGGTCCCCTCCGAGTCCCGAAGGGGAACAGCAAGACAGAGCCAGACAACTGCGGGCAGAAAGGCGAGAGACCGCGGGGCTGACACGACAAATCCACAGCCTGCAAACCCAGGAGGCCTCTTTGCAAAAGGAAACTTCCCACCTGGACCCGGAGATTCAGCAGCTGAGGCTGAAACTTCAGAACCCCCTGGATGAACAGGACCGATACATCCTGCAACTTCACAGAAAAGTGTCTCAGGCGGAAGCTCAGTGCTTGGAAGTGAAGAAGAAACTGGCCGGCGTGTACAGAGAAATGAACTTCACGTGCCGGTTGCGCAACCTCTACAAGAAGATGGCCCAAGATCTGGGCAAGGAGCTGGAGAAAACCACCTCCTACTATCGCAGGGTGGTCCTCTTCCATCAGGACAAAGCCACAAAAAGCTGGGTGGAAGCTGAGTCCAGAGAGAGAGAGATCCAGGAGCTAAGGAAAGAGAATGATCGCTTGAGGCGGATGCTAGCCGGTGCGGAGTCCAGCTGCCGGCCGGTCCCGAGGGACCCTCCGGGTCCGGCTGCTCCGCCCACAGCCCCCGCAGGCCGGGAAGGGCCGGGGTTCCCTGGGGTCATCGGGCCCCCAGGGGGGAGGGAAGGCCCACCGTGTGGGCCCCGGGCCCCGGGGTCGCCTGCAGGGCTGACTGGGCTCAGGGCAGCTGGGCTCTGAGCCGCCACAGCCCGGCTCAGCATCTGCACAGAGCTCTGTGAAGAAGGTCTGACTGCTCTCTCTCCGGTGAAACGGCTACTATTTCGGAACTGACGCCACAGTGACTCTCCGCGGAAGAGTCGTGTAACCCCATCGCGGACTGTGCAAATAGGCTTCGTTCACATTGTCGTGACTACACAGCTTCCTGCCGGACGCCTTAGAACTCTA
>NW_027410623.1:0-1073 GCF_003265705.2 Callorhinus ursinus | reverse complement strand
TCAGGAAACAAACTGAGTGTTGCTGGAGTGGTGGGGGGTGGGAGGGATGGGGTGGCTGGGTGATAGACATTGGGGAGGGTATGTGCTATGGTGAGCGCTGTGAATTGTGCAAGACTGTTGAATCACAGATCTGTACTTCTGAAACAAATAATGCAACATATGTTAAGAAAAAAGAAAAAGAAGAAGATAGCAGGAGGGGAAGAATGAAGGGAAGTAAGTCGGAGGGGGAGACGAACCATGAGAGACGATGGACTCTGAAAAACCAACTGAGGGTTCTAGAGGGGAGGGGGTGGGGGGATGGGTTAGCCTGGTGATGGGTATTAAAGAGGGCACATTCCGCGTGGAGCACTGGGTGTTATGCACAAACAATGAATCATGGAAGACTACATCAAGAACTTATGGTGTATTGTATGGTGATTAACATAACAATAAAAAATTGAGAAAAAAACAAAACAAAAAAATAAAATAAAAAGATGTATCCAGACCTTGGTCGTCGGAATATTCACTAATAAAAATGACAGCCTAATGCAGAACTAATAATTTAATTATCAGAATGCTTTAAGAAATATTTACGTGAATAATTTAAAGGCCAATGTTTTATAATGGCAAGTCAAAAAAAACTAACTCTGTCCTCAGAAATTAGGCTGTTTTCGGGGTGCCAGGGTGGCTCAGTCGGTTGATCACCTACTTGGCTCAGGCCATGATCTCGGCGTCCTGGGATTGAAGCCCACATGGAGCCCTGTGTTGAGGCCCCCACCCCCTTTCTCTGGGCTCCCAGCTCAGGCACTCAGTGGGGGATCTGCTTGTTCTTCTCCCTCTCCCTCTCCCCATCCGCCCCCCCTTCATGCACGCGCGCACACTCTCTCTCTCAATAAATAAATAAATAAAAAGAAAAAAAAAGAAACAACAAAACAAGGCATAAAATGGCAATAGATACCTACCTATCAATAATTACTTCTATTGTAAATGGACTAAACACTCCAATAGGGTGTCAGATGGATAAAAACAAACAAACAAAAACCAAGACTTATCTATATGCTGCCTACAAGAGATTCATTTTAGACCCAAAGCCA
>NW_027410622.1:0-1073 GCF_003265705.2 Callorhinus ursinus | reverse complement strand
TCCATGTATTTGAGTTCTTTCCGACTTTCCTCTTGTGGTTGAGTTCTAGTTTCAAAGCATTGTGGTCTGAAAATATGCAGGGAATAATCCCAATCTTTTGGTACCGGTTGAGACCTGATTTGTGACCTAGGATGTGATCTATTCTGGAGAATGTTCCATGGGCACTAGAGAAGAATGTGTATTCTGTTGCTTTGGGATGGAATGTTCTGAATATGTCTGTGAAGTCCATTTGGTCCAGTGTGTCATTTAAAGTCTTTATTTCCTTGTTGATCTTTTGCTTAGATGATCTGTCCATTTCAGTCAGGGGGGTGTTAAAGTCCCCCACTATTATTGTATTGTTGTCAATGTGTTTCTTTGCTTTTGTTATTAATTGCCTTATATAATTGGCTGCTCCCATGTTCGGGGCATAGATATTTACAATTGTTAGATCTTCTTGTTGGATAGACCCTTTAAGTAGGATATAGTGTCCTTCCTCATCTCTTATTACAGTCTTTGTTTTAAAATCTAGTTTGTCTGATATAAGGATTGCCACCCCAGCTTTCTTTTGGTGTCCATTAGCATGGTAAATGGTTTTCCACCCCCTCACTTTCAATCTGGGGGTGTCTTTGCGTCTAAAATGAGTCTCTTGCAGACAGCATATTGATGGGTCTTGTTTTTTAATCCAATCTGATAGCCTGTGTCTTTTGATTGGGGCATTGAGCCCATTTACATTCAGGGTAACTATTGAAAGGTATGAATTTAGTGCCATTGTATTACCTGTAAGGTGACTGTTAACTGTCTGTTGTCTGTGTTCGTTTCTGCTCTTTGCTGCTTTTAGGTTCTCTCTTTGCTTAGAGGACCCCTCTCAATATTTCTTGGAGGGCTGGTTTCGTGTTTGCAAATTCCTTTAGTTTTTGTTTGTTCTGGAAGCTTTTTATCTCTCCTTCTATTTTCAATGATAGCCTAGCTGGATATAGTATTCTTGGCTGCATATTTTTCTCGTTTAGTGCTCTGAAGATATCTTGCCAGTCCTTTCTGGCCTGCCAGGTCTCTGTGGATAGGTCTGTTGCCAATCTAATGTTTCTACCATTGTA
>NW_027410621.1:0-1073 GCF_003265705.2 Callorhinus ursinus | reverse complement strand
CAGCTCCTCCGGGTGGAGATTGGGAGGCCACCATTTTTGCCCTGGTCTTCCAAGGCTGTACGGAGAGCTTGCAGGGAACAAAAGCTCCTGAGATCAAACCCGAGCAGCTTCCTTAGCCCCGACCGACAAGGGCGGGGCAATTCCGCCTCCGGCAAAGACATTTGGAAACCACAGCAACAGGCCCCTCCCCCAGAAGATCAGCCCGAACAGCCAGCAAGCCAAGACCAAGTTTACCGATCAAAGAGAACGGGAGAACTCCAGAGCTAGGGGAATACTGCACATAGAATTCATGGCTTTTTTTTACCATGATTTATTAGTTCATCAAAGTTAATTTTTGTTAACTGTTTTTTTTTCTTTTTCCCTTTTTCAACCAACATCTTATCAATCTCTTTTTTTAAAAAAAAAAACATTTTTTATTTTTCATTTTTAGAGTCATATTTTATCCCTTCATAGTAGTTACCCTTATTTTTGGCATATATATATAAGTTGTTCTCTCTTTAAAATTTTGAGATACAGTTTCTTCTAACAGATCAAAATATACCCTAAATCACTGGTGTATGGCTCTGTTCTAGTCTCCTGCCTGATCACATTCTCTCCCTTTTTTCTTCTTTTTTTTTAAAATCTTCTTTCTTTTTTCAAACAACTTCTTATCTTATCAAGTCCTTCTATAAAATCTTTTATAATTTTCATCTTTACAATCATCTATCCCTTCACTGTATCAACCCTTATTTTGTACATATATGTCTTTCTTCCTTTAAAATTTTAGGAGGCACTTTTTTCTAACAGACCAAAATACGCCCAAAATCTAGTGTGTGGCACTGATCTATGCACTAGCCTGATCATATTTGATCACATTCTGCTTTTTTTGTATTGTTCTGTTTTTGTTTTTATCTATTTTTTCTTTTTTTTTTCCCTTTCTCTTTCTTTTTTCTTTCTTTCCCTTTCTTTTCCCCTGGTTTCAGGTCTTTTCGGATTTGTATACAGTATATTTGCTGGGGACGTTGTAAACCTGTTAACATTTTGTTCTCTCATTCATCTATTCTCCTCTGGACAAAATGACAAGACGAAAAAAA
>NW_027410620.1:582-1073 GCF_003265705.2 Callorhinus ursinus | reverse complement strand
ATGGGGGCCATCAGTACCCCATCTTCCAAAGGGGAGCCTGAGGCTTCAGAGGCTGGAAACCCATGCAGCCCCACAGCATGCTGGAGCCAGGAACACTCCGCCTGTGCTGAGCTCCTGGGCAAACCCTGCAGGTGCCCTCCACTGGCCGCCCCCCCTGCAGATCCCATCCCCACCTTCCAGGAGGGAAGCACCTTTGGGCACAGCCCTCATTTCTATGTCTTACAGAGTGGCTAGGATCAGCAGGGCCGGCCACCTGTCCCACTTTGCTTTGAGTGGGCTGCCGCTGGCCCCCACAGACCTGTCTCCACTTCCTGTAGGGTCCTCCCTGGAAGGCTGCTGGGCATCCTGCTGACAAGGTGCTCAGTAAGCCACTGGTATTCCTAGGAGGGGTCACCCTCAAACTCTGCCACATCAGGAATCAGGTCCAGCCCATCGACAGGGAATGCAAAAGACGACACCAGGAAGAAGAGGGGGCTTGCTTAGGCCCCAGG
>NW_027410620.1:0-482 GCF_003265705.2 Callorhinus ursinus | reverse complement strand
CAGGGCACATGTGGGACGACCACACACTTGGGTGGCCCACAGAAGGGGGGGGGGCATGGTGGAAGAGGTGAGGCTGGAGAGGACGGAGGGGAGCAGACCACAGAGACGCCCAAAGGTTATGTCCTGAAAATATCACTCTAGTTACAGAGGAGAATGGGTTCTGTGCAGCAGAGGACAGGGAGACCCTAACCCTAAACCTAATCCCTAACTCCTAACCCTAACCCTAACCCTAACCCTAACCACTATTACCAACCCCACAAAATCAGCAAAATACATTCCTGTACCTTTCTTAAAAGAGATGTAAGAAGGCAGATCAGAAGAATTGCAAAACCAAGAGCTCATAAATAGACTGTGCACCCTAAGCAAGTGACTCTGCACAAACACCTCAAAGGTTATTCAATAGAGTGAAACAAGCAATGTTATACAGCACAATGATTTTTTTTTTATTTTGGGTTCTTTTATTTTGTTCCTGGGAGTATACA
>NW_027410619.1:0-1073 GCF_003265705.2 Callorhinus ursinus | reverse complement strand
GTCATTTGCAAATATCTTCTCCCATTCCGTGGGTTGACTCTTTGTTTTGTTGACTGTTTCCGTTGCTGTGCAGAAGATTTTATCTTGATGAAGTCCCAAAAGTTCATTTTTGTTTCTGTTTCCCTTGCCTTTGGAGACATGTCTTGAAAGAAGTTGCTGTGACTGACGTCAAAGAGGTTACTGCCTATGTTCTCCTCTAGGAATTTGGTAGATTCCTGTCTCACATTGAGGTCCTTTATCCATTTAGAGTTTATCTTTGTGTATGGTGTAACAGGATGGTCGAGTTTCATTCTTCTGTATGTAGCTGTCCAATTTTCCCAGCACCATTTTTTGAAGAGATCGTCTTTTTTTCCATTGCATATTTTTTCCTGCTTTGTCAAAGACACAGGTCACTTTGCTGCTGGTTAAACTTCAAGAAAAAGGAATCACTCGCCCACACTATATACTTCTTGTATTTTATAATCTACTTGCAAAGGTATCCTTTAAATTGAAATAGAGCCCCTCCTGAGTACCATCTGGTGATTGAGTTTTGGTCTCTGTATTATGAGAGCCACCTTGGAATATATTAGTCTGTGAACCCTAGCTCTTGGACTCTTCTCACTCCACAAAGCACTCACACACACACATGCACAGACACACACTTAGACACATCCCAATTCATTGCTCCCTGGGCTGTGTTCTTACCATGACTCTTCATCCCCAGATCCAAGGATGAACCTGGAGTGAATGTAACTCAGGCTGGCCAGATCAATGATCACTCCCCTAAACAATGTAAAATGCTACCTGACATTCCAATTATCAAGCTTCCCATGGACAGTCATATTTCCCATATAAAATTTAAAACTTTTTATGGACAATATATGTAACCAAAAGTCAATAAATAATAGTCTATGAATTGCATTTGAAATACTGTTAACTGCAGAATAGACATAGAGTTTATGGACATATAATCAGGGGAATCTAATAATGAACATGGTGATCAAGTACATAAATATTTGCTCAAATTTAATAATGGTTTAAGAAAAGAACAAAAAATCTCTTGCACACTCAGCCTGTGACACAATTTAAAGATC
>NW_027410618.1:0-1073 GCF_003265705.2 Callorhinus ursinus | reverse complement strand
GAAAATTTTTTATAGCAGAAAACTCAAATTTAGATATATCTCTATGGTTGCAAGAACAGAGATCCATCAAATTTCCCTGAAATGAAAAGGAATGCAAAAAACCTTCGAATTCAGGTACTCCTACTGTCACGGACACTGTTGGAGCCTGAGTTTGCTTACTTCGAATTTCAGACGCTCTGTGGTTCTAGTCTTTGCTATGTTGGCGTATGTGCCCTGCTCTCTTCTGTATAATGGATTCATCTGCTTTCTCTCGGTTGCTGCCCCTCTAGGACTTGTTTGTTCCTCAAAGTCACTAACTTGCTGTCCTAGTTCAGATTCTTGAGAGAGAGCATCGGAATGATTATTCTCTAACTAATGGATTGGTTAAGCATGTGTCAGGTGTTTATTCCTAATCTGGTCAACCAAGATTGAAGTGGAATAGATGGGAGGAGGTGGGTTGGGTTATGGCAACAGAGATCCATGGCATTTAGCTGGCTCTCAGAAGCCGAGGGTATGACAAATTCTCTCGAAAGTGTTAGGGAAAGATATGGCAATGAACCGTGTCTCCCATGTCTGCCCAGCCTGCTTATGTTGCTTTTTTGAGTTTGATTACTTTTTAATAGACTCCTAAAATGCTTCTGTTGAGGATCTTCACATGGACTTAGACCACCCGGCCCCCTTTCTGCTAAAATGAGGAAGAAGTAACAAAGGGAGTTAGAGGCAAAAGAATGGAAACATTGACAAGTTTTTCCTTGAGTGTAGTAAATGGATGACTGCTTTCCTCTCCACCACTCAGTGTTTAAAAGATCATGAGATTGTGTTAACTTTGGTTTGTGAAAGTTTTAGATTTTATTTTACTATGTTGATTTGATAATGCCTGTTTATCTTAAGTTCAGATTCATTACTTTTTTGAAACAGCAATTGAAAAATATAAAGTGTATTTCAGAAATTTTCAAGAGAGTATTTTGACAGTACATTTGTAATATTTTAAAAGAAAATTTTCCTGAAGGTTGTAGACTAATTTTTTTGAGCACCTACTTTGTGCCAAGCATTGTCCCGAGTATAGTTACTTAAGTGATATCATTGAAGATAAG
>NW_027410617.1:0-1073 GCF_003265705.2 Callorhinus ursinus | reverse complement strand
AAACAATAACTTTGAATCTAAAAAGACTAAATGCTCAAATCGAAAGACATAGGGTGGCAGAATGGATAAAAAAGGAAAAAAAAGAGTCATCTATATATCTATATGCTGCCTACAAGAGATTCACTTTAGACCTAAAGACACTTGCAGATTGAAAGTGAGGGGTTGGAGAAACATTTATCACACAAACGGATGTCAAAAGAAAGTCCAAGTAGTAATATTTATATGGGACAAACTAGACTTTTTTGTTCTGGTATTGTTTTTTATCCTGCTTTGGTATCAGGGTCCTACTGGCCTCATGGAATGATTTTGAATGTGCTCCCTCTATTCCACTATTCGTAAGATTTTGATTAAGATTGTCATTAATTGTTTGTTTGGTTTTAATGTTTGGTCGAATTCACCAATGAAACATGTGGTCTTGGTCTTTTCTCTGCTGGGAAATTTTTTTTTTTTTAAGATTTTATTTATTTATTTGAGAGGGAGAATGAGATAGAGAGAGAGAGCATGAGAGGGGGGAGGGTCCGAGGGAGAAGCAGACTCCCTGCTGAGCAGGGAGCCCGATGCGGGACTCGATCCCAGCACTCCAGGATCATGACCTGAGCCGAAGGCAGTCACTTAACCAACTGAGCCACCCAGGCGCCCTCTGCTGGGAAATTTTTGATTCCTAATTCAACTTACATTCCTGTCATTGGTCTAAGAAGATTTCCTACTTCTTGGATTCAAGATTCATGATTCAATCTTGGTAACGTGCACATTTTCAGGAACCATCTGGGTTTTTTTTTTTTCTAAGTTATGTGATTTGTTAGTATATAATTATTTATAGTAATCTTCTAGCACAGTATGTATTTCCGTGGTTATGTGTTGTATTGTTTTCTCTTCCATTTCTCATTTTGGTTTTTGAGTCTTCTCTCTTTTTTCTTTAATTAATGTAGTTGAAGCATTGCCAATTTTTTTAAAACAGGTCATTACTTTCAATGTTATGTTATTGCTTATTCTGGTCTCTATTTTATTTATTTCTGATTTCTCTTTGTTATTTCCTGCCTCTACTAAATTTCAGCTATGTTTCTTCTTTTCCA
>NW_027410616.1:0-1074 GCF_003265705.2 Callorhinus ursinus | reverse complement strand
AGGCCAGATTTAATGTGAGTGATAGCTTCTGGGGTCTCAGTTTATGTGATTTTGATTGAGGTAAGAGCAAGATGGAGGAAGCACTCCAGGTTTAAGACATGTCCAAGCTTTTAAGTCACGTGGGAGACTATCAAAAGAGTTCCATGTTTCAGGGGTTCTGGAAGGCAGGATTCTAGTCCAATTTGGAGAAAGGAGAACAAAGAATGAAAAAAAAAAAAGAATTCCGAATGAAAATAATCGAAGCTAAAACTGTTAGGAATTCAACAGTACAGTTCAGGAAATCTGTTTGAAGTATGAATAATAGGTTGTTGTTATGCGTAGTCTTAAAGACTCTCAGCAGAGCCCCGATCCAAGCTTCATTTTAGACTCGACTTGTCCCTGGACTCCTAACTTGTTGTCACTGTAGAATACCAGACTGATAGTTGCTGGGATTTTCCCACTATTTCTTAGGAGAGGTAAGAATGTGAGGAGGTGAAAAAAGGACCTTAGTCAGTGATGTGCTACTAAGTATTTAACAACTGGCTCCGTGAGGTGGGGTGGGGGGTGGGGGAGTATGCCTCTATTTACAGACATGAGTTTATTATAAACCATACTGGTGTAAAGGGTATGTAGCACACAATTTATTAATAATAATAAAATACATAATATTCTTTGTTGTAAATCAATTGATTGTTACAAAATGTTTTTGTTAGTTTGTGCCAAACTCTTATACCTATAGCCAATCTACAGTTGCCACTGAGAACCAGATGTGGTTCTTACATGAATGTTAGTGAATGTTTTCCTTTAAGTCAGTGAGTGAGACTAAGTAAAACAAGAAAGATATATCTCGGAACTTACTTGTCAATGATTTGAGTACTGGAGGAAAACTGGAAGAATATCTCCTCAATTTTTTATTCACAATGTAATAACCAGACACAACATGTTTAAAAAATTTAATCTGTATTAGTTAAATTTCCTCTACCACTTTCTGAAGTCCAAACCAGGGATTGGCCAACGTTTTCTGCAAAGGGCCAGATAGTAACGTTTTCGGTTTTTTAGTTCATAAGGTCTCTATCTTAACTATCTCTATTTGTA
>NW_027410615.1:595-1074 GCF_003265705.2 Callorhinus ursinus | reverse complement strand
CATCTATTTGTGTCTTCCCCTATTTCTTTCATATGTGTCCCATATTTTCTAGAGTATATATCCTTTACCTCTTTGCTTAGGTTTATTCCTAGGGATCTAATGGTTTTTTGTGCTATTGTAAATGGACTTGATCCTTAATTCCTATTTCTTCAGTCACATCGTTTCTGTCTAGAAATGCAACTGATCTCTATGCAAAGACTTTGTATCTTGCCAGATTTCTGAATGGCTGGTTGAGTTCTAGCCACGTTGGGGTTGAGTCTTTTGGATTTTCCACACAAAGGATCATGTCATCTGCAAAGAGAAAACTTTTGACTTAATTTTTGCCAATCTGAATGCCTTTCATTTCTTCTTCTCTGATGGCTGAAGCTAGGATTTATAGTAGTATGTTGAACAATAGTGGTGAGACTAGACATTCTTCTCACATTCCTGACCTTAAGGGAAATCTCTCAGTTTTCCTCGTTGACAATGATATTTGCTTG
>NW_027410615.1:0-495 GCF_003265705.2 Callorhinus ursinus | reverse complement strand
AGAGGTATTATTTCATCTTTGAATGTTTGGCAGAATATGCCTTGGATGTTATCTGGCCCTGGACGCTTTTTGCGGGGGAGGTTTACAACTACTGCTACAATTTCCTTGCTGTTAATAGGTCTGTACATATTGTCTATTTCTTCCTCTTTAGTCTTGGAAGTTTATAAGTTCCTAGAAAGGTATCCATTTCTTCTGGATTGCTTAATTTGTTGGCATGTCTTTGGTGATAAAAAAACTTCTCATAGAGGGGCGGAGCAAAATGGCGAAGGAGTAGGAGACCTAGATTTCGACTGGTCTCAGGAACTCAGCTGAATAGGGATCAAACCATTCTGAACACCTTCGAACTCAATAGGAGATCGAAGAGGAGAGTAGCAACAACTCTCTGAACAGAGAAGCGACCACTTACTGGAAGGTAGGGCGTGCGGAGAAGTGAATCCGAGGCGATATTCGGGAGGATAGACGGCGGGGGAGGGGCCTCCGCCGGCCGCTTCTGGC
>NW_027410614.1:0-1074 GCF_003265705.2 Callorhinus ursinus | reverse complement strand
TTATGCTTCTGCGAGGAGATCCAAAAAATATACAAGAACAACAACAACAAAAAATTCACCATCATGTTTACTCCTTAAGGTTACTGACAGCCTGTCACAATGAAATGAAACACGGATATTCACTTTGTGGACTTAATTTAAAATGGCTTAGTGGAAGAAAGCGGGCTCTTGCTTTGAATCACCTGCAATCCGAACACAGATCTGACATTAAAGTGAGAGCTCCCTTCCATGTGGCTGTTCCCACCACAGGCATGGCCACGTTTGGGACGTTGTGTGACCCAAATTGAGTCTGTGCTCAGCGGTTTCTTCAGTGGTATGGGCTATTTAAAATTGTACCTACATCAGAATCCCCTTTGGTCTCGTGATATTGTCTCTCCTCAGTGAAAGCACATCCTTCACTCGGCCACTTAGTCCTTCTACCTTAAACCCCCCCACAGACGCTGCACCTATTCCACATCCTCAGCAGGTTCCCTAATCCCTCAGATTAGGATCCAAGTGTGAACTGGTCACCTTTGAGGAAACTGACCAAATCCTTATTATGTTGAAGGGGACATTGGGATTGTCACTTGGATTGTTTCTGGGGCTGCCTGCGAGCACCTGGCGGTGACATTTACGCGGGCGCCTCCCGCATGGTTCTCCAGCGCCCCCGCCCTCTATCACAAACCAGCAAACTCTGGTTGCAAAGCGTGCTGTCGAAAGGAGGGCACCCAATTCTGTCCCCTGGATCGGACGACAGCACTTCATGTGCGTGAGGGCGGTGCTGGTGGGACATGTCTGCTCGGTTGCGTTCACGCAGAGTAACTGCATGAAGCATGTCCTTAGTGGTGTTAGCGGCAACAGCTTTGTGAGGCCTCCGTGCTCCATCTCTCTTCTTGACTCCGCTCTGGATTTATCCTCCTGCATCAAACTACCCAAGAGTCCCTGAAGTCAGAGGAAATCGGGAGTCAGACAGGATGAACACACCCCAGGATATTGCTCAGTGCTTACTGCGTAAGCTTCATAATGCCCATTTTATGAGAGGCTTAAGCCTCGTTCAAATATAGGTCAGAACATTATTGGGGCTTTGTTGACTCT
>NW_027410613.1:0-1074 GCF_003265705.2 Callorhinus ursinus | reverse complement strand
TACCATCCACCTTTTTCAAAGAAATGGAACAAAGAATCCTAAAATTTGTATGGAACCAGAAGAGACCCCCAATAGCCAGAAGAATCTTGAAAAAGAAAAGCAAAGCTGGCAGCATCACAATTCCGGACTTCCAGCTCTATTACAAAGCTGTCATCACCAAGACAGTATGGTACTGGCACAAAAACAGACACATCGATCAATGCAACAGAATCGAGAGCCCAGAAATGGACCCTCAACTCTATGGTCAACTCATCTTTGACAAAGCAGGAAAGAATGTCCAATGGAAAAAAGACAGTCTCTTCAACAAATGTTGTTGGGAAAATTGGACAGCCACATGCGGAAGAATGAAACTGGACCATTTCCTTAAACCACACACAAAAATAGACTCCAAATGGTTGAAAGACCTAAACATGAGACAGGAGTCCATCCAAATCCTAAAGGAGAACACAGGCAGTAACCTCTTCGACCTCAGCCGCAGCAACTTCTTCCTAGAAGCATTGCCAAAGGCAAGGGAAGCCAGGGCAAAAATGAACTATTGGGATTTCATCAAGATAAAAAGCTTTGGCTCAGCAAAAGAAACAGTCCACAAAACCAAAAGACAACCGACAGAATGGGAGAAAATATTTGCAAATGTCAGATCAGATAAAGGGCTAGTATCCAAAATCTATAAAGAACTTATCAAACTCAACACCCAAAGAGCAAATAATCCAATCAGGAAATGGGCAGAAGACATGAACAGACATTTTTCCAAAGAAAGCATCCAAATGGCCAACAGACACATGAAAAAGTGCTCAACATCGCTCGGCATCAGAGAAATCCAAATCAAAACCTCAATGAGATACCACCTCACTCCCGTCAGAATGGCTAAAATTAACTAGTCAAGAAACGACAGATGTTGGCGGGGATGTGGAGAAAGGGGAACCCTCCTACACTGTTGGTGGGAATGCAAGCTGGTGCAACCACTCTGGAAAACAGTATGGAGGTTCCTCAAACAGTTGAAAATAGAGCTACCTTATGATCCAGCAATTGCACTACTGGGTATTTACCCCAAAGATACAAATGTAGGGATCCGAA
>NW_027410612.1:465-1074 GCF_003265705.2 Callorhinus ursinus | reverse complement strand
ACAACATTAATTTGTTCTCATATTACTTAAAGCCCTGCACATTCACTATATGAAATTTGGAAAATACAGAAAAGGACAAAGTATACAAGAAAAATAGTTCCTTGTAATCATAGTCTTTTTAGTTGGCCTTGTAGGGCTTGGTGTTACACGAACATGATAACACCCCTACTCTCTGGGAGAAGGGGCTATGACCAAGCTCCACATGTAGCTCAGCCTCTGACAGGCATTAGCACGTCAGGTCCTTGGGGGACTCATACATCTCCCACTTGCCTACTGCTTGGGTAAGAGCATTCCCTGCTAGATCTTGGGAGTTTTCTCATTGCCCCTAACCCAACCTTGTGGGTCCTTATGTGTTCTTCTCTAGAAAGCCATGTTAGCTGCCTACCCTTGTCACCCAAAGCTGCAAGAATTGTGGGGGGTCTGAGATTTTACTGTACTTGCAAGCTGACAGTCTGCTAGATCCCTGCATGGTAGTTGTAGACATGAGACTCCTGGACCAGAGACAAAGGACTTCATTACTCAGAACAGGCAAGCCATGAGTTTCCTGTTCTCCAGGACAATACCCCCACCCACCAGCTTCATGGGGGCAGTGTGGCTCAGGTGGAGGCT
>NW_027410612.1:0-365 GCF_003265705.2 Callorhinus ursinus | reverse complement strand
AAAAAAAAAAAAAAGTCCAGAACAAGGTCTGTCCCTGCCTCTGAGAGGCACAGAAATGAGAGAGGCCCATGGAGCATTAGCTCCCGAAGCAGAATAACAAATTTGAAGAAAAATACATTTAATTGCCAACAGATATTTCTTACCAAAATAACAGAGGAAGTGTGTAAATCTTACGGTAGATTGATTCCCCAACACTTAATATCATCGTAATGGTTATATACTTATTACGTTATTACAATTGTTTAATAATTATATTATTAAAACACTTTTTTGGGACAGTGGGTCTCAGATGGTTCCAAGGATCACTACTGTTTTATATCAAACATGGTTGCAGTGTTTAGCTCATATGTCATAACACTTAAGAC
>NW_027410611.1:0-1074 GCF_003265705.2 Callorhinus ursinus | reverse complement strand
GAGGCTGCAGTCATTCAGCTATACAAATGGGACTCCCAGCTGATGCTCAAGGTTTTGGATGCAAGCTTTGGTGCTATAGTCCTTGAAAGGGCAACTCCTGAACTCACCAGATGCTCCAGCATGCAGCATATGGGTGAACGTTCTGTTCCTCCAAAGGAGGGCCTCTCAAGGTCAAGGAGAGAGGAGCCACCTTTCCTTTCCTTTGGGCTATCAGAAAAGGAGAGGCTGACTGAGCACAGCACTGCAGTAGGAACTCACGACCAGGCGTTGGGTGCTGGCTACCTGGGGAGAATCCCCACCTCGCCGTGCGTAAACCCGCTCTAAATTTTAAAAAGAATCGGCCAGGGCATGGAAAGGATTCCAGTGAAGGCCGAAATTTGATAATAAAATTGGGACTAGGATACATCTGGGAATGAGGTGTTTCACTTCATTTCCTTTTACCCAAGATATGGGGCCCAGTCCCTCTAAAAACCTGGGGCCAAGCCTACACAGGAACATTACTCCCAGGGCACTTGCAAATGTCTTAACCTCTGAGGTCCCCAAAGTTCTGAAAGCCCGTTCCAACGGGCAACCTGCCCCAATCTCTCCCACAGTCACAAGGACATAGCTGGACCTGCTTAAATAGAGGCTCTTACTCTGAGACACTGGATCTGAATGACGTCCGGGGCAAACGTAGTTTGAAAAAAGAGCTAAAAGGTGGACAAGGACGAATGGAAGGCTAAAGTTCTTCATTAGCGATGAGAATGGGACTATGTGAAGAAAGCCCAGTCAGCTGGCCATCAGTCTGCTGCAGGGAAATCGTCCACTTCTGGGCTTGGTCCAAGGTCAACGTTCCTGCCCTGTACTTTTGGTAGCTGTCATTAAGAGGCCGGCCTTCCTCCTTCAGAAAGTGGAGAATCTGCCCTTGGTTTCGTTTTCTGTTTTCAAAAGGCCCTTACCGTGCATGGATAGGCACAGAAGCAAATGAGGTTGACGGTTTTGTCCTCTTGGCTGATGCACATGTGTTCGAAAGCAGGCTTTTGGTGTAGTATTCCTTGAAAGGGCTCTTACTGAGCTGCTTCTGAGCTCTAGGGG
>NW_027410610.1:0-1074 GCF_003265705.2 Callorhinus ursinus | reverse complement strand
TTGGTTGAAAAAGGGAAAAAGAAAAATAAAAAAACAGTCAACAAAAATTAACTTTAATGAAATAATGAATCATGGTAAAAAAAAAAAAAAAGCCATGACTCTATGTGCAGTATTCCCCTAGCGCTGGGGTTCTCCCATTCTCCTTGATCGATCAACTTGGTCTTGGCTTGCTGGCTGTTTGTGCTGATCTTCTGGGGGAGGGGCCTGTTGCCGTGGTTCCCAAATGTCTTTGCCGGAGGCAGAAGTGCCCCGCCCTTGTCGGTCCGGGCTAAGCAAGCTGCTCGGGTTTGATCTCAGGAGCTTTTGTTCCCTGCAAGCTCTCAGTACAGCTTTGGAGGACCAGGGCAGAAATGGTGGCCTCCCAATCTCCACCCGGAGGAGCTGAGAACTCGGGGCCCCGCTCCTCAGTGCGCCCCCAGAGAAAAGCAGTCACTCCCGTGTCCCCGGTCTCCGGCCGCACTCCGTGCTCACCCGGCCTGTGACCGAGCGTTGCTATCTCTGGCACCCGACCCCGCACGGAGTCTCCAAACCCAGCAGATCCCTGCAGTGCGTTCCCGCACCGCTCCTCCCCGGGAAGGAAGGGGAGTCTCCCCGGATCTGCTGCTTGTTGGGTCCCTGCTGGGGGAGCAGTGTCCCGACTGGGCCGCAGATCACAGTTTATGGCCACCCCGAGCTGAGAGCCCGCGACTCTGCTCCGTCTCTGCAGCCGGCTTCCCCGCTCCGATACCTGGGAGCTCTGGCGCACTCAGGCACCCCCGGTCTCTCTGTGACCCCAAGGGTCCTGAGACCACACTGTCCCGGGAGGATTCCACCCCCCGCTTAGCCACTGCAGCGACGTCCCTCCACGGAGCCAACTTCTAAAAGGTCCGATTTTGTGCTCCGCGGCTCTAGCACTTGCCAGAAGCGGCCGGCGGAGGCCCCTCCCCCGCCGTCTATCCTCCCGAATATCGCCTCGGATTCACTTCTCCGCACGTCCTACCTTCCAGAAAGTGGTCACTTTTCTGTTCAGAGAGTTGTTGCTACTCTCTTCTTCGGTCTCCTGTTGAGTTCGTAGGTGTTCAGAATGGTTTGATC
>NW_027410609.1:0-1074 GCF_003265705.2 Callorhinus ursinus | reverse complement strand
GTCTTCTTTGGAAAAATGTCTGTTCATGTCTTCTGCCCATTTCTTGATTGGATTATTTGTTCTTTGGGTGTTGAGTTTGATAAGTTCTTTATAGATTTTGGATACTAGCCCTTTATCTGATATGTCATTTGCAAATATTTTCTCCCATTCTGTCGGTTGTCTTTTGGTTTTAGGAACACACTTTTTTTTAATCAGGATCAGAACTACCACCACCTTATCTTGGGAGCTCAAGCAACATTGCCTTTCCTTACAGCATTGGTTTTCAAACTTTAGAAACAACTGAAACTTTTTCGCTTCAATTTCCTCCTCCATTTATATTTTATTTATACTTATATTTTCCTATAAAAGTCAATCAGAATAGACTTCTTTGAACACAAAATTTTTAATTTAGGTAATAGTTCTATGCAAAGTTTTTGACAGCTTGACTTCCAATTGTCAGATTCTCTATATTTAAGTAAAGACTAAAAAAGAAACATTTCACAGTCTGCATAATGCCAATATAAACTGAAATTTGGAAGAGAGAGAGAGAGAGACAGAGACAGAGACAGAGAGAGAGAGAGAGTGTGTGTGTGTGTGTGTGTGTGTGTGTGTGTGTAAAGGACTTTAACCTCCACCCCTTCTGAGCAGCATTTTTATTCCCAGTCACTTTAAGGAGCAAGTAAGCAGCTTTGGTCCCTGAGATGTTGCTGTCAAGTATTAGGACCCAGGCGGGGCAAAGTTACATAGGAACAAAAATTTCTGTGATCCTCTTTCTAGAATCAGATTTTAGAGATGGTGGCAGTCTCAGAATGGGAGTCTGTCCTGCCTGCCACACTGCCACTCCCATTTCACAGGTGGGAGAGACATGCCAGGGGGAAGTAAGTGGCCCAATTGCCCAGCTAATCTGCAGGCAGAGGAATCCTCAGTAAACCTCAGTGGGGATTCATCAATTCAGCAAGCTATTGTAGAGCACCCACACATGGCTTCTAAATTAGCCCAAATTTTTAAAGTTTATTTCGGTTCTACCTAACTTAGCTCTACAACACAAGGCACTTTCAAGACAAAAATAAAAACAAAGGCTAGAAAACAAAAGCT
>NW_027410608.1:0-1074 GCF_003265705.2 Callorhinus ursinus | reverse complement strand
CTCAGGGGTGTTGCCTGGGGTGCATCCTGGAGACAAGAAAAATGAGCAGGCATTTCAGATACCAGACAAGTACCACCAGGGCTGATGCAAGCAAATCATGGAGACTGGACGGCGCAGGGGTTGGAAGAAGCTAAGTAGTAGCCACAAGGAGGTGGGACTCGTGCTCCACCAGGAACCCAGAGCAGAAGCAGGAGGCCGACTTCTGATTTGTTACAAGACTACAGGAGTTATGGGGAGGACATTGCAAAGGGGAGGCGGACCCAGGATGAAGCCAATCAGGCAAGGATTGCACTCGTAGGAGGGAATCATTGTCTTCGGTTGGAGCCTGCCAGCACTAGGAGGGATGCCTCTTTCTGGGTCTGGGTCTTATTTGAATTCCTGTAGGTACAATGAGATGAGAGGTGTAGGGCAGACAAATGTCAAAGGATCCCTCTGTCCCTGTGGTTCTTCTCCAGGCCAATGCTGAGCACCGTTTGGACATTCCCCACACAGATCATTCCCTGGGAAAGGTGGGGTCACTGAGGTCTGCCCAGTCTGGGACCCTGAGCTGCTTTGGCTCCCTTGGTCCTAGGAGTAGACATGTGAGGAGAAGGGCAGGTGTCAACCCTCCAGAGCCAGTGGTGACAGGGAGCTTGGGGGGCTGCTTCCCAGAGGAGGCCATGTGATGCCCATACCCCACCTTCCAGGCTCCCCAGGGCAGAAATCCTGGGCCAGTGACCCCAGCCTGTGACAATTCTTTTACTCCCTTGGGGCCATTCCATGCTGGAAGGCCTTCCCCACTTTCAGACAGCATTCCAGTCATTCCCTTCTTTGACAGACACATTACAGACGGAGCACGAGGATACTTTCCAGACCCACGAGGAACTCCTCCCAGGGAGTCGGGCAAGCAAGGCATGGTCTCTTGCTTTCTTCTCTCACGTAGTCTCTCTTTCTGGAAGGGACACTCAGCTCCCTGAAGGCCAAGCTTAGAACAATAAACAGTAGGGACAGGCAGCTATTTCCCTTGTGTCTCCTGCCAAAGAAAGATGTTGCCATGGTGGTATCACATCTGCAGGCCTTGAAGAGATCTCCCGA
>NW_027410607.1:0-1074 GCF_003265705.2 Callorhinus ursinus | reverse complement strand
AGTAAAAAAAGCCATGAATTCTATTTGCAGTATTCCCCTAGCGCTGGAGTTCTCCTGTTCTCCTTGATCGGTAAACTTGGTTGGCTTGCTGGTTGTTGGTGCTGATCTATGGGGGAGGGGCCTGTTGCCGTGGTTCCCAAATGTCTTTGCCGGTGGCGGCATTGTCCCGCCCTTGTCGGTCTGGGCTAAGCAAGCTGCTTGGGTTTGCTTTCAGGAGCTTTTGTTCCCTGCAAGCTCTCGGTACAGCTTTGGAGGACCAGGGTGAAAATGGTGGCCTCCCAATCTCCATCCAGAGGAGCTGAGAACTCGGGGCCCCGCTCCTCAGTGCGCCCCCAGAGAAAAGCAGTCACTCCCGTCTCCCCGGTCTCCGGCCGCACTCCGTGCTCACCTGGCCTGTGACCGAGCGTTTCTATCTCTGGCACTGGACCCCGTCTGGAGTCTCCAAACTCAGCAGATCCCTGCAGTGCGCTTACGCACCGCTCCTCCCCGGGGAGGAAGGGGAGTCTCCGAGCTCTGCTGCTTTTGGGTCCTTGATGGAGGAGCATTGGCCAGACTGGGCCCCGGATCACAGTTTATGGCAACCCCGAGCTGAGACCCGGCGCTTCGGCTCCGTCTCTGCAGCCGGCTTCCCCACTCCAACACCTGGGAGCTCTGCCGCACTCAGGCGCCTCGGGCCTTTCTGTGACCCCGAGGGTCCTGAGACCACACTTTCCCACGAGGGTTCCTCCCGCCCCCACACCGCTTAGCCAATGGAGCGAGCGACGTCCCTCAGAGGAGCCGACTTCTAAAAGTTCCGATTTTGTGCTCCACGGCTCTATCACTTGCCAGAAGCGGCGGACGGAGGCCCCCTCCCCCGCCGTCTATCGTCCCGAATATCACCTCGGATTCACTTCTCCGCATGTCCTACCTTCCAGAAGGTGGTCACTTTTCTGTTCAGAGAGTTGTTGCTACTCTCTTCTTCGATCTCCTGTTGAGTTCGTAGGTGTTCAGAATGGTTTGATCCCTATTCAGCTGAATTCCTGAGACCAGAGGAAATCCAGTTCTCCTACTCCTCCGCCATCTTGCTCTGCCTTC
>NW_027410606.1:670-1075 GCF_003265705.2 Callorhinus ursinus | reverse complement strand
ATCATTTGGTCTTCTATATCACTGATTCTCTCTTCTGCCTCATTTATCCTAGCAGTTAGTGCCCCATTTTTGATTGCACCTCATTAATAGCCTTTTTTGATTTCAACTTGGTTAGATTTTAGTTCTTTTATTTCTCCAGAAAGGGTTTCTCTAATAACTTCCATGCTTTTTTCAAGCCCAGCTAATACCTTTAAAGTCATGATTCTGAACTCTAGGTCCGACATCGTACTAATGTCCGTATTGAGTAGGTCCCTGGCTGACGGTACTATCTCTTGTTCTTTTTGCTGAGGTGATTTTTTTCATCTTGGCATTTTGTCCAGAGAATAGATGAATGAGAGAACAGAATGCTAACAGGTTAACAACGTCCCCAGCAAATATACTGTATACAAATCAGAAAAGACCTGA
>NW_027410606.1:0-570 GCF_003265705.2 Callorhinus ursinus | reverse complement strand
CACACACTAGATTTTGGGCGTATTTTGGTCTGTTAGAAAAAAGTGCCTCCTAAAATTTTAAATGAAGAAAGACATATATGTACAAAATAAGGGTTGATACAATGAAGGGATGGAAGATGACTATAAAGATGAAAATTATAAAAGATTTTATAAAAGGAATTGATACGATAAGAAGTTGTTTGAAAAAAGAAAGAAGATTTAAAAAAAAAAAGGAGAGAATGTGATCAGGCAGGAGACTAGAACAAAGCCATACACTAGTGATTTAGGGTATATTTTGATCTGTTAGAAGAAACTGTATCTCAGAATTTTAAAGAGAGATCAACTTATATATATATGCCAAAAATAAGGGTAACTACTATGAAGGGATAAAATATGACTCTAAAAATGAAAAATAAAAAATGTTTTTTAAACAAAGGGATTGATAAGATGTTGGTTGAAAAAGGGAAAAAGAAAAATTAAAAAAAAAACAGTTAAAAAAATTAACTTTGAAAAACTAATGAATCATGGTAAAAAAAAGCCATGGATTCTATGGGCAGTATTCCCCTAGCGCTGGAGTTCTCCCGTTCTCCT
>NW_027410605.1:0-1075 GCF_003265705.2 Callorhinus ursinus | reverse complement strand
TTGTTACTTTTTACTAATTTATGACCCCAGCCCAAATTTTGTTTAGAATTCCTTACTAATCGAAGCTCTCAAGGTTAAGTTTTCTTTGTCCTGTGATTTCATCACAGGTGTAGTTTCTCTTTGTCCAAAAAGTATAAAACCCGGCTTCCTTGGTCATTTCTTTAGACCTCAGGTTCATTATTGCGTCTCCATGTGCACATCATTGCACTTTAGGTTTTTTTCTCCTATTTATCTGTCTCATGTCAATTTCTTTCTCCAACCCGTGGTAAGAACCTTGGAACAAGGACAATTTCTTCCTTCCCTTCAATGGAATAGAGAACGTGACACAGAATCTAACTGTATTAGAAACATATGGGGGAAAAAACCCTCACTGTAAGTTGTATGACAAAAGGTGCTGACCTAAGTAACTTTGGAAATGAATGGAATCTGTAGATTAAAGAAAAAATGTACTGTACGTATACAGTGGACCCTATTTGATAAAGTTCTCTGCCATCAGAGTGGTAGCTAACAGTTCTGAAAACACCACAGCGGTAATCTGGAATGGAGCAATGAATTAAATAAAGGGCCGGTGGTGAGAGCCAGGTTTGTCACTGTTAGGGTAGGAAGTTACAGATCAGCAAAGGGAGAAGATCACAATCTCCATGTGGTGGCGGACGAGGTAGGAGACATCAGTATAAACTCATCCTTAGCTTAATATGGACGCAGGTGGTTACATAGAAATCTTTATCATTAGGTGTGTCGACATAGGTGGGAATACAGGCATATATTGCCTTGCATTGTCCGCTGAGCATGGACATTTAGCTCCCACGTGTAAGACTTTAATACCATTCTCTACTAACCAGAGCTCCTTAAAGAACTTGCTGATGCTAGAACTTGGACAGTAAGTATAGGAGCCAGGAAAATCTTGACGTATCAGAAAGTAAGGAAGTACCAAGAAAAGAGCCACAGAGATGGAATGATGTCAATGGAAAGCAGGAGCCAATGGAATGTGCTCTCCATCACCAAAAGACGAATGAGCCGGCGACCAAACACTGTAGTGCTGGAACATAACCTACCCTGGTGTCCATGCTGGTAA
>NW_027410604.1:0-1075 GCF_003265705.2 Callorhinus ursinus | reverse complement strand
ACTGTGGAGACAGTTACTTTACAAGAGCTGAAAACTGGTGGAGAGGCAACCAGCCTACCTCGACCTACAGGGAAGAAAGTGTGGGAATCAATCTTCCAACCTCCGTCTTTTCCTTCCCTGGGATCTCCTGGTCATACTCCCCGGTAGCCAAATCTAACCGGAAGCCAGAGTATAGGGCCGTCTGTTGATGTAACCAACACTAGTCAGCTTCCCAGGACACACAGCAGGCTGGAGAAGGGTGGAAGGGGATCTGGAGGGGCAAATGAAAGATCTACAGCACAGTCAGTACCCCTGCTTTTGTGTGTGCTTGGGATCCTCTCTGTTTGCCTATAAAGAGGAAAATCCCACACTATTTGGCAAGAGGAAGGGAGGGCATATTTAGAAGAGTGTGTGCAGTTGGGGAGGAGATCTACGATTTGGCTTCTAATATGGAATTCAAGGAATTATTTTAACCACTCCTTTTGACCCTTACTTTGGGATGTTTCTGGTGCCTACACCTGACTGAACCTATTTGAGGACTTCTGTAGTGTAAATTGGATTTACTTTTGGCTATCTCCAAGATGCACTGAGGATTTCGTTTCCTAAGTTTTTACTACTCACCCATTTATTTTTAAAAATTTTTTATTTAAATTCTTGTTAGCTAACATACAGTGTAATATTAGTTTCTGGTGCACAATGTAGTGATTCAACTTTTTGGTACATCACCCGGTGCTCATCACAGCAAGTGCCCTCCTTAATCTCCACCACCTATTCCACGCATGCCCCGCCCACCTCCTCTCTGCTAACCATCTGGGTGTTCTCTGTAGTTAAGAGTCTGTTTCTTGGTCTCTTCATCTCCCTTTCGCATTTGCTTGTTTGTTTTGTTTCTTTTTTTTATTAAAAGATTTTATTTTATTCATGAGAGACAGAGAGAGAGAGAGAGAGAAGCAAGAGGGAGAAGCAGGCTCCCCACTGAGCAGGGAGCCCAATGCGGGACTCGATCCCAGGACCCTGGGATCATGACCTGAGCCGAAGGCAGACACTTAACCATCTGAGCCACCCAGGCGCCCTGTTTTGTTTCTTAAATTCCACGTAT
>NW_027410603.1:0-1075 GCF_003265705.2 Callorhinus ursinus | reverse complement strand
ATGAGCTCTGCAGCTCTGAGGGGTGACCACCCTGTTTCCAAGCCCCCATCGGGGATGACCCATATGCACCCCGGCACTTGGTTCCAGATCCATTTCTGATCCCCTTCTCTTAGCCGTCCATTTCCCTAAACTTCCCTCTCATGGTCTTGCCCGGGAGTGCTTCCTAAGAAATGACTTGTACAAGAACCCCAGCTTAAGTGTCTGCTCCTGGAGAAGTCACCTTAAGACTGAAATGAGATTTTTTTGCCATTTAATGCTGACATAATGCATTGTACTCAAATAATATTGCTTTATGATTCAGATTCCTTGAAATTTGTCGAGACAATTTCATATTTTAGCACTTGGTCAGTTTTTACATATAATCTGTGTATCTTTGATATGAATGAGTATCTCATTTTATTTACACACACACACACGTAAAACAAAACTAATATTCTAAAATATTCTAAATTCTTGTTGGTTTTAGTTCATGAACTTTGGTGCCAAGTTGTTAGATTTGACGCACAAACACAGATTTAAAAGATTCTAGTCTTCCTGGTCAGTTGTTACAACGAAGCTCCCAGGTGACTCTCAGACCACCAGACTAGAAGACCTTTTTGAAACCACTTTCTTATCTGATAGAAAGCATTTCCCAAGACAATACCCAATCCCCAACTCCACCTCTGGAGAGGAGACTCCTTCTTTCCAGGGGCTCCTGGGGAACTCTGGCAAGAGAGAAGGGGCTAACACTCAGGACCTGGAGGAGCACTGAGGAGCACTGCCTAGAAGGAAACCATTCTGGGGCCCTGCAGGAAGGACAGGAAACACTACTTACCGCAATCTCTGTTACTAAAATATCAGTAATATTTCCCAACACAGTGACAAAGTCAAAGACATTCCAGGCATCTCTGAAATACTTCTGGAGAGAAAAAAGAGCAGTTACTGCTAGAGGCTGATAAGGGTTCTGCCAGGCAAGGAGTTGCAGGAAGTACCCCTAATCAAGAAAGGAGCAAAGGGACAGATGGGCCACCCAGGGCGGGGCACTACAGCTGGGTAAGCAAACACCTGTGGGTCTGGGCAGGTGCAGAACTGAGAG
>NW_027410602.1:0-1075 GCF_003265705.2 Callorhinus ursinus | reverse complement strand
TTGTTGTCTGATTGCTGTGGCTAGGACTTCTAATACTATGTTGAATAGCAGTGGTGATAGTGGACATCCCTGCCACGTTCCTGACCTTAGGGGAAAAGCCCTCAGCTTTTCCCCATTGAGAATGATATTCGCTGTAGGTTTTTCATAGATGGCTTTTATGATATTGAGGTATGTACCCTCTATCCCTATACTCTGAAGAGTTTTGATCAAGAAAGGTACTTTGTACTTTGTGAAACGCTTTTTCTGCATCTATTCAGAGGATCATAGGATTCTTGTTCTTTCTTTTGTTAATGTATTGTATCACATTGATTAATTTGCGGATGTTGAACCAAACTTGCAGCCCAGGGATAAATCCCACTTGGTCATGGTGAATAATTCTTTTAATGTACTGTTGGATCCTATTGGCTAGTATTTTGGTGAGAATTTTTGCATCCATGGTCATCAAGGATATTGGTCTGTAATTCTCCTTTTTTGATGGGGTCTTTGTCTGGTTTTGGGATCAAGGTAATGCTGGCCTCATAAAATGAGTTTGGAAGTTTCCTTCCATTTCTATTTTTTGGAACAGTTTCAGGAGAATAGGTATTAATTCTTCTTTAAATGTCTGATAGAATTCCCCTGGGAAGCCATCTGACCCTGGGTTTTTGTTTGTTGGGAGATTTTTGATAACTGCTTCAATTTCCTTAGTGGTTATAGGTCTGTTCAGGTTTTCGATTTCTTCCTGGTTCAATTTTGGTAGTTGATACATCTCTAGGAATGCACCCATTTCTTCCAGGTTGTCTAATTTGCTGTCATAGTCTTGCTCATAAATTGTTCTTATAATTTTTTGTATTTCTTTGGTGTTGGTTGTGATCTCTCCTCTTTCATTCATGATTTTGTTGATTTGGGTCATTCCTCTTTTCTTTTTGATATGTCTGGACAGGGGTTTATCAATCTTGTGAATTCTTTCAAAGAACCAGCTCCTAGTTCCGTTGGTCTGTTCTACTGTCCTTTTGGTTTATATTTCATTGATTTCTGCTCTGATCTTTATTATTTCTCTTCTCCTGCTGGATTTAGGCTTTCTTTGCTGTCCTTTCTC
>NW_027410601.1:0-1075 GCF_003265705.2 Callorhinus ursinus | reverse complement strand
TCCAATCCCTAGGGACTGAGGACACCTGACCGGGGCCAGAGGACTCAGCCTGCCACTAAAAAGGAAAACAGGCCATGGGGAAATCCGGAAAGCTTTCCAAGCAGGAGAACTGTGCCAGTCCATGCCAATGAACCACGAGGTCAACGTGCCCAGGCCGCAATCCCTGAGCCTGACACTGCCCCCTGACCCACGGCCTCAAATCCGTCCCCAGAAAGCTCATCACAGCGCCGGCACATCAGGCCTAGCATGCCCCTCAGCCCCAGGCCTAACACGAGGTTGGCTTCTGAGCATTTCTCCCCGAGCCTTCCTCCAAAGCACCAGGTATTCGGGACACCCGAGCAGTATCAAGGAACTCAGGCTGCCACCCAGAAGGAAACTGCACCACTGGGATCTCCGGAAAGCATTCAGAGCAGAACGCTGAACGCCCAAACCGGCGAAACAGCACTTTCTGCTCCACCTGGCGGCAAAGCGTGAACCTGACACTCAACCTGACTCCCGCCCTCAAGACACACCGCCCATCCCAAGCTAGCCACAGTTCCTGCCCATGAGGAGTGCTGTGCACCTGTGCCCTAACCTTAACCCTAACCCTCACGTAGCTTCGGAGAGGTCTCTCCCTAGGTCCCTGGCTCCATGCCCCAGGGACTTAGGCCACCTGAGCATTAGGAGAGGACACAGATTGACACCACAAAGCAAAGTGCGCCATTTGGCACTTTGGAAAGCGCTGAGACCAGGAGAGCTCTGCTGCCTTGCCCCTAGGGCCTAACCCCAACCCTAGGTGGGCTCCTGAGTGCCTTCTTCCCACAGGTCTCGCTCCAGAGACCCACGGACAGGGGACACCTGAGCAATACCAGAGGACTCAGCTTGCCACACAGAAAGAAAGCCCACGGGTGGGAACCACAGAAAGGATTCACAGCACGAGAGCGCTGCACGCCTGCCCCAGGGAACCCACACTTTCAGCGGTCCACTGGCCGAAAAGAGGAGCAAGACACTCACGCTGACTAAAGACACTCACGCTGACACACGCCCGCGACCCTCACCTCCGGGAACCTCGACGCGGCGCCGGCACATCAGGCCT
>NW_027410600.1:0-1075 GCF_003265705.2 Callorhinus ursinus | reverse complement strand
GAAATCCCCGGTGGATTACACATCACATGTAATCATAGAGGCCACTTTAGGAATTATGGGCACAATCTCTGGACCGAGATCCCTGTTCCTGCTGGGACACCACAGCCTGACCCCAGACAGGAAACGGCTGGTTCCTCCTGTGGCCCACACAGAAACCAGGGAAATGCACAAAGCTGGAAGACACACCACAAAGGGCAAAAGCACTGCTCACAACCCAGGGCCAGAGAAAGGTTTCACCTGACTCTGGTCCACACCATGCTCCAAATCACTGGATTCCACAGGGACGGAGACCAAACACATGAACGTCCAAGGCGGAAGGAGAGGCACGCAGGGAATATGTGTGAGAGATGTGGAGCTCCCGGTTAAGGAATCCAGCAAAGGAAACCCTATGGAGGCAGCGCTGGTCACCCTCAGACCGGCAGGTGTCTGGTCTGGGGAGAACGTGAGGAAGCGGAGGTCCAGTGCAGGTCCCCTGGAGAGAAGGGTGACGGGCACACCTGTCTGGGAGAACAGTGAGCAGCACCCATCCCAGGCCACAGGTGCACCCATCACCTGGTATGCTCAGGCTCGGACTCGCCCCTGTAAACTGGCTTGGTTTTTCACAGATGTATTTTCAGGATTTCTGTATTTCACCACAGCAGTGGTGGAGAGAGCAGGGAATGGAACAACATTAATGCCCAAGGAGAGGGATCGGATCCATTGTCCCAGTCCTCATGATAGAATGCCCTGTAGCTCCTGTCACATTGTCGTTCGGGGCACAGGATCCGGGAAGCCCCTCCTGAGATCCCCTCCTGCCACGCTGTTCCTGGGAACATTGAGAATTGTTTGAGGAGGATGTGGAGAGGATCCAGGATGACAGCGGTTCCAAGGAGAAGGAAGGTCAGCACTGGGAGGACAGTTGGACATGTCCTGAGCCATCATCCAGGGCCCGGGCTGGGATGCATTTGGACCTTACCCCAAATAATGGCTCCGGAGCTATGGATCCAGCTTCTGTGGTTTCATTCCTTCCCTCCCTGCATCATTTATTCACTCCCTCATTCATTCCCCCCTCTCTCTCCTTCCCCTCCACCCCTCC
>NW_027410599.1:0-1075 GCF_003265705.2 Callorhinus ursinus | reverse complement strand
CGTCGGCCGCTTCTGGCAAGTGCTAGAGCCGCGGAGCACAAAACCGGAACTTTGAGAAGTCGGTTCCACTGAGGGACGTCGCTCCAGTGGCTAAGCGGGGAATGGAACCCTAGCGGGACAATGTGGTCTCAGGACCCTTGGGGTCACAGAAAGACCGGGGGTGCCTGAGTGTGGCAGAGCTCCCAGGTATCGGAGCGGGGAAGCCGGCTGCAGAGACGGAGCCGAGGCGCGGGCTCTCAGCTCGGGGTGGCCATAAACTGTGATCCGCGGCCCAGTTGGGTCACTGCTCCCCCAGCAGGGACCCAACAAGCGGCAGAGCCGGGGAGACTCCCCTTCCTTCCCGGGTAGGAGTGGTGCGGGAGTGCACCGCATGGATCTGCTGGGTTTGGAGACTCCACACGGGGTCAGGTGCCAGAGATAGAAACGCTCGGTCACAGGCCGGGTGAGCGCGGAGTGTGGCTGGAGACCGGGGACACGGGAGTGATTGCTTTCCTCTGGGAAAGCAATGAGGAGGTGTACAGTACACCCCGCACTGAGGAGCGGGGCCCCGAGTTCTCAGCTCCTCCGGGTGGAGATTGGGAGGCTGCCATTTTCACTCTAATCCTCCAAAGCTGTACCGAAAGCTTGCAGGGAACAAAAGCTCCCGAGAGCAAACCTGGGCAGCTTGCTTAGCCCGGACCGACAAGGGCGGGGCAATTCCGCCTCCGGCAAAGACATTTGGGAACCACGGCAACAGGCCCCTCCCCCAGAAGATCGGCAAGAACCACCAGCCAAGACCAAGTTTACCGATCAAGGAGAACGGGAGAACTCCAGCGCTAGGGGAATACTGCACATAGAATTCAAGGTTTTTTTTACATGATTCATTAGTTTTTCAAAGTTAATTTTTTTAACTGTTTTTTTTTGAATTTTTCTTTTTCCCTTTATCAACCAACATCTTATCAATCCCTTTTTTAAAAAAAATATTTTTTATTTTTCATTTTAAGAGTCATATTTTATCCCTTCATAGTAGTTACCCTTATTTTTGGCAGATATATATAAGTTGTTCTCTCTTTAAAATTTTGAGGTACAGTTTCTT
>NW_027410598.1:0-1075 GCF_003265705.2 Callorhinus ursinus | reverse complement strand
GGAGGTAAACCATAAGAAACTCTTAACTATAGGGATGAAAGTGAGGGTCCCTTGAGTGGAGGTGGGTGTGGAGAAGGGGTAATTAGGTAATGGGCATTAGGGAGGACACTAGGAATGAACATTGGGTGTTAAATGCAAATGATGCATCCACAAAATTCTAACTCAAAAATAAAAAAAAAAAAAAAAAGGATGTGATCTGGAAGCTCCCATGTTTGTTCCCCACTTGCACAGAGTAAGCTCCTGTTAATTCCTTATTTCAAAGGTCAGCACAGATGGAGCTGTCTGGTCAGCAAGCAGATGCACAGGGTCTGGAACTCAGGAAAATAGAAGAGTAATAGGCAAAGAGGTGCTCTCTGAATCTGAGGGAACAGAAATGTGGCTGGAACCAGATAGCATGGGTTCATAACATAAGCCTTCTTGACATGCACTTGGCAACCGCATGCTGTCCCATTCCTGTGTCAAGGCAAATTTCAAGAAGAGACCCATTTGTTATGCTGGTGAGTCAACTTGAGTCCAAGCCGGAGGCTGTCCTGTCCACGCGATGGACCTTCCACGTGGGAATTTGCAGACGCCAATTGGCACTGATTTAGCTGTCTCGTGCACCAGTTCTGGGGCCACATCTAAGTAGCAAAAGAAGAACCGATGATCAGGCAAAACCTGTGGACATGATCTCTACATATATATATATTTTTTTTCTCATCCCTAAGGTTTCAGAGTGTATTGTGTGGGCCTTTCGATAACTCTGGACAAATGACCTCTAGGGATTTACAACAAAGATATGTTGACCTTTCGGAATGTCCCAGGCCTTGCGCTCCTTTGTCCCACGATTTAATGACTTGGAATGATATTAAGGTCACGTGCTCAGCAGGGATACACATAGAGGGGCCAAAGCTTCTGTGCTCCCAAGGTGAGCATGGTGATTGACATGCAGTGCCTTGGGCTGGATTGTGTCCACACCTTGTGCCCCAGGAAAAAATGAAAGAGAATTTGAAGCCTAGTTGGATTCTTGTTCTTGAATGTCTAGCTCTCGGGCCAGTCATTCTCTGATGGTGATGCCAAGGTATGGGTTCTGCTG
>NW_027410597.1:0-1076 GCF_003265705.2 Callorhinus ursinus | reverse complement strand
TCTTCTTCTTCTGGGATCCCAATTATTCTAATGTTGTTTCGTCTTATCGTATCACTTATCTCTCGAATTCTGCCCTCGTGATCCTGTAATTGTTTCTCTCTCTTTTTCTCAGCCTCTTTATTTTCCATCATTTGGTCTTCTATATCGCTGATTCTCTCTTCTGCCTCATTTATCCTAGCATTCAGTGCCCCATTTTTGATTGCACCTCATCAATAGCCTTTTTGATTTCGATTTATTTAGATTTTAGTTCCTTTATTTCTCCAGAAAGGGTTTCTCTAATAACTTCCACGCTTTTTTCAAGCCCAGCTAGTATCTTTAAAGTCATGATTCTGAACTCTAGGTCCGACATCGTACTAATGTCCGTATTGAGTAGGTCCCTGGCTGACGGTACTACCTCTTGTTCTTTTTGCTGAGGTGATTTCTTTCGTCTTGTCATTTTGTCCAGAGGAGAATAGATGAATGAGAGAACAAAATGCTAACAGGTTTACAACGTCCCCAGCAAATATACTGTATACAAATCAGAAAAAACCTAAAACCAGTGGAAAAGAAAGGGAAAGAAAGAAAAAAGAAGGAGAAAAAGAAAAAAAAAAGAAAAAAACAGATAAAAACAAAAACAAAACAATACAAAAAAAGCAGAATATGATCAAATATGATCAGGCTAGTGCATAGATCAGTGCCACACACTAGATTTTGGGCGTATTTTGGTCTGTTAAAAAAAGTGCCTCCTAAAATTTTAAAGGAAGAAAGACATATATGTACAAATTAAGGGTTGATACAATGAAGGGATGGAAGATGACCGTAAAGATGAAAATTATAAAAGATTTTATAAAAGGACTTGGTAAGAAAAAAAAAAAAAGGACTTGCTAAGATAAGTTGTTTGAAAAAAGAAAGAAGATTTAAGAAAAAAAAAAAGGAAAAAGGGAGAGAATGTGATCCGGCAGGAGACTAGAACAAAGCCATACACTAGTGATTTAGGGTATATTTTGATCTGTTAGAAGAAACTGTACCTCAAAATTTTAAAGAGAGAAAAACTTATATATATATGCCAAAAATAAGGGTAACTACTATGAAGGGAT